>NW_027017434.1:0-94719 GCF_036013445.1 Caloenas nicobarica | reverse complement strand
TCGGGCTCTACTGGGCTCTGTCGGGCTCTGTCGGGCTCTGTCGGGCTCTGTCGGGCTCTACTGGGCCCTGTCGGGCCCTGTCGGGCTCTGTCGGGCTCTGTCGGGCTCTGTCGGGCTCAACTGGTCTCTGTCGGGCTCTGTCGGGTTCTGTCGGGCTCTGTCGGGCTCTGTCGGGCTCTACTGGGCCCTGTCGGGCCCTGTCGGGCCCTGTCGGGCTCTGTCGGGCCCTGTCGGGCCCTGTCGGGCTCTGTCGGGCTCTGTCGGGCTCTGTCGGGCTCTACTGGGCTCTACTGGGCTCTGTCGGGCTCTGTCGGGCTCTACTGGGCCCTGTCGGGCCCTGTCGGGCCCTGACGGGCTCTGTCGGGCTCTACTGGGCTCTGTCGGGCTCTGTCGGGCTCTGTCGGGCCCTGTCGGACTCTGTCGGGCTCTGTCGGGCTCTACTGGGCTCTGTCGGGCTCTGTCGGGCTCTGTCGGGCCCTGTCGGGCTCTGTCGGGCTCTGTTGGGCCCTGTCGGGCTCTGTCGGGCTCTGTCGGGCTCTGTCGGGCTCTACTGGGCTCTGTCGGGTTCTACTGGGCTCTACTGGGCCCTGTCGGGCTCTGTCGGGCTCTGTCGGGCTCTGTCGGGCCCTGTCGGGCTCTGTCGGGCTCTGTCGGGCCCTGTCGGGCCCTGTCGGGCTCTGTCGGGCTCTGTCGGGCCCTGTCGGGCTCTGTCGGGCTCTGTCGGGCTCTACTGGGCCCTGTCGGGCTCTGTCGGGCTCTGTCGGGCTCTGTCGGGCCCTGTCGGGCTCTGTCGGGCTCTGTCGGGCTCTGTCGGGCTCTACTGGGCTCTACTGGGCTCTGTCGGGCTCTGTCGGGCTCTGTCGGGCTCTACTGGGCCCTGTCGGGCCCTGTCGGGCTCTGTCGGGCTCTGTCGGGCCCTGTCGGGCTCTGTCGGGCTCTACTGGGCCCTGTCGGGCCCTGTCGGGACCTGTCGGGCTCTGTCGGGCTCTGCTGGGCCCTGTCGGGCCCTGTCGGGCTCTGTCGTGCCCTATCGGGCCCTGTCGGGCTCTGTCGGGCCCTGTCGGGCTCTGTCGGGCTCTGTCGGGCTCTGTCGGGTTCTACTGGGCTCTGTCGGGCTCTACTGGGCTCTACTGGGCCCTGTCGGGCCCTGTCGGGCCCTGTCGGGCTCTGTCGGGCTCTGTCGGGCTCTACTGGGCCCTGTCGGGCTCTGTCGGGCTCTGTCGGGCTCTACTGGGCCCTGTCGGGCTCTGTCGGGCTCTGTCGGGCCCTGTCGGGCTCTGTCGGGCTCTGTCAGGCTCTGTCGGGCTCTGTCGGGCTCTACTGGGCCCTGTCGGGCTCTGTCGGGCTCTGTCGGGCCCTGTCGGGCTCTGCCGGGCTCTGTCGGGCTCTGTCGGGCTCTACTGGGCTCTGTCGGGTTCTGTCGGGCTCTGTCGGGCTCTGTCGGGCTCTACTGGGCCCTGTCGGGCTCTGTCGGGCTCTGTCGGGCCCTGTCGGGCCCTGTCGGGCCCTGTCGGGCTCTGTCGGGCTCTGTCGGGCTCTGTCGGGCTCTACTGGGCTCTGTCGGGCTCTACTGGTCTCTACTGGGCCCTGTCGGGCTCTGTCGGGCTCTGTCGGGCTCTACTGGGCTCTTTCGGGCCCTGTCGGGCCCTGTCGGGCTCTGTCAGGCTCTGTCGGGCCCTGTCGGGCTCTGTCGGGCTCTGTCGGGCTCTGTCGGGCTCTACTGGGCTCTGTCGGGCTCTGTCGGGCTCTGTCGGGCTCTGTCGGGCTCTACTGGGCCCTGTCGGGCCCTGTCGGGCTCTGTCGGGCTCTGTCGGGCTCTGTCGGGCTCAACTGGTCTCTGTCGGGCTCTGTCGGGTTCTGTCGGGCTCTGTCGGGCTCTGTCGGGCTCTACTGGGCCCTGTCGGGCCCTGTCGGGCCCTGTCGGGCTCTGTCGGGCCCTGTCGGGCCCTGTCGGGCTCTGTCGGGCTCTGTCGGGCTCTGTCGGGCTCTACTGGGCTCTACTGGGCTCTGTCGGGCTCTGTCGGGCTCTACTGGGCCCTGTCGGGCCCTGTCGGGCCCTGACGGGCTCTGTCGGGCTCTACTGGGCTCTGTCGGGCTCTGTCGGGCTCTGTCGGGCCCTGTCGGACTCTGTCGGGCTCTGTCGGGGCTCTACTGGGCCCTGTCGGGCTCTGTCGGGCTCTGTCGGGCCCTGTCGGGCTCTGTCGGGCTCTGTCGGGCTCTACTGGGCCCTGTCGGGCTCTGTCGGGCTCTGTCGGGCTCTGTCGGGCCCTGTCGGGCTCTGTCGGGCTCTGTCGGGCTCTGTCGGGCTCTACTGGGCTCTACTGGGCTCTGTCGGGCTCTACTGGGCTCTGTCGGGCTCTGTCGGGCTCTACTGGGTTCTGTCGGGCCCTGTCGGGCCCTGTCGGGCCCTGTCGGGCTCTGTCGGGCTCTACTGGGCCCTGTCGGGCTCTGTCGGGCTCTGTCGGGCTCTGTCGGGCCCTGTCGGGCCCTATCGGGCTCTGTCGGGCTCTGTCGGGCCCTGTCGGGCCCTTTCGGGCTCTGTCGGGCTCTGTCGGGCCCTGTCGGGCTCTGTCGGGCTCTGTCGGGCCCTGTCGGGCTCTATCGGGCCCTGTCGGGCTCTGTCGGGCCCTGTCGGGCTCTGTCGGGCTCTGTCGGGCTCTGTCGGGCCCTGTCGGGCTCTGTCGGGCTCTGTCGGGCTCTGTCGGGCCCTGTCGGGCTCTGTCGGGCTCTGTCGGGCTCTGTCGGGCTCTACTGGGCCCTGTCGGGCTCTGTCGGGCTCTGTCGGGCTCTGTCGGGCCCTGTCAGGCTCTGTCGGGCTCTGTCGGGCCCTGTCGGGCTCTGTCGGGCTCTACTGGGCCCTGTCGGGCTCTGTCGGGCCCTGTCGGGCCCTGTCGGGCTCTGTCGGGCTCTGTCGGGCTCTGTCGGGCTCTACTGGGCTCTGTCGGGCTCTGTCGGTCTCTGTCGGGCTCTGTGGGGCCCTGTCGGGCTCTGTCGGGCTCTGTGGGGCCCTGTCGGGCTCTGTCGGGCTATGTCGGGCTCTGTCGGGCCCTGTCGGGCTCTGTCGGGCCCTGTCGGGCTCTGTCGGGCCCTGTCGGGCCCTGTCGGGCTCTGTCGGGCTCTGTCGGGCTCTGTCGGGCTCTACTGGGCCCTGTCGGGCCCTGTCGGGCTCTGTCGGGCTCTGTCGGGCCCTGTCGGGCTCTGTCGGGCTCTACTGGGCCCTGTCGGGCCCTGTCGGGACCTGTCGGGCTCTGTCGGGCTCTGCTGGGCCCTGTCGGGCCCTGTCGGGCTCTGTCGTGCCCTATCGGGCCCTGTCGGGCTCTGTCGGGCCCTGTCGGGCTCTGTCGGGCTCTGTCGGGCTCTGTCGGGTTCTACTGGGCTCTGTCGGGCTCTACTGGGCTCTACTGGGCCCTGTCGGGCCCTGTCGGGCCCTGTCGGGCTCTGTCGGGCTCTGTCGGGCTCTACTGGGCCCTGTCGGGCTCTGTCGGGCTCTGTCGGGCTCTACTGGGCCCTGTCGGGCTCTGTCGGGCTCTGTCGGGCCCTGTCGGGCTCTGTCGGGCTCTGTCAGGCTCTGTCGGGCTCTGTCGGGCTCTACTGGGCCCTGTCGGGCTCTGTCGGGCTCTGTCGGGCCCTGTCGGGCTCTGCCGGGCTCTGTCGGGCTCTGTCGGGCTCTACTGGGCTCTGTCGGGTTCTGTCGGGCTCTGTCGGGCTCTGTCGGGCTCTACTGGGCCCTGTCGGGCTCTGTCGGGCTCTGTCGGGCCCTGTCGGGCCCTGTCGGGCCCTGTCGGGCTCTGTCGGGCTCTGTCGGGCTCTGTCGGTCTCTACTGGGCTCTGTCGGGCTCTACTGGTCTCTACTGGGCCCTGTCGGGCTCTGTCGGGCTCTGTCGGGCTCTACTGGGCTCTTTCGGGCCCTGTCGGGCCCTGTCGGGCTCTGTCAGGCTCTGTCGGGCCCTGTCGGGCTCTGTCGGGGCTCTGTCGGGCTCTGTCGGGCTCTACTGGGCTCTGTCGGGCTCTGTCGGGCTCTGTCGGGCTCTGTCGGGCTCTACTGGGCCCTGTCGGGCCCTGTCGGGCTCTGTCGGGCTCTGTCGGGCTCTGTCGGGCTCAACTGGTCTCTGTCGGGCTCTGTCGGGTTCTGTCGGGCTCTGTCGGGCTCTGTCGGGCTCTACTGGGCCCTGTCGGGCCCTGTCGGGCCCTGTCGGGCTCTGTCGGGCCCTGTCGGGCCCTGTCGGGCTCTGTCGGGCTCTGTCGGGCTCTGTCGGGCTCTACTGGGCTCTACTGGGCTCTGTCGGGCTCTGTCGGGCTCTACTGGGCCCTGTCGGGCCCTGTCGGGCCCTGACGGGCTCTGTCGGGCTCTACTGGGCTCTGTCGGGCTCTGTCGGGCTCTGTCGGGCCCTGTCGGACTCTGTCGGGCTCTGTCGGGCTCTACTGGGCTCTGTCGGGCTCTGTCGGGCTCTGTCGGGCCCTGTCGGGCTCTGTCGGGCTCTGTTGGGCCCTGTCGGGCTCTGTCGGGCTCTGTCGGCTCTGTCGGGCTCTACTGGGCTCTGTCGGGTTCTACTGGGCTCTACTGGGCCCTGTCGGGCTCTGTCGGGCTCTGTCGGGCTCTGTCGGGCCCTGTCGGGCTCTGTCGGGCTCTGTCGGGCCCTGTCGGGCCCTGTCGGGCTCTGTCAGGCTCTGTCGGGCCCTGTCGGGCTCTGTCGGGCTCTGTCGGGCTCTACTGGGCCCTGTCGGGCTCTGTCGGGCTCTGTCGGGCTCTGTCGGGCCCTGTCGGGCTCTGTCGGGCTCTGTCGGGCTCTGTCGGGCTCTACTGGGCTCTACTGGGCTCTGTCGGGCTCTGTCGGGCTCTGTCGGGCTCTACTGGGCCCTGTCGGGCCCTGTCGGGCTCTGTCGGGCTCTGTCGGGCCCTGTCGGGCTCTGTCGGGCTCTACTGGGCCCTGTCGGGCCCTGTCGGGACCTGTCGGGCTCTGTCGGGCTCTGCTGGGCCCTGTCGGGCCCTGTCGGGCTCTGTCGTGCCCTATCGGGCCCTGTCGGGCTCTGTCGGGCCCTGTCGGGCTCTGTCGGGCTCTGTCGGGCTCTGTCGGGTTCTACTGGGCTCTGTCGGGCTCTACTGGGCTCTACTGGGCCCTGTCGGGCCCTGTCGGGCCCTGTCGGGCTCTGTCGGGCTCTGTCGGGCTCTACTGGGCCCTGTCGGGCTCTGTCGGGCTCTGTCGGGCTCTACTGGGCCCTGTCGGGCTCTGTCGGGCTCTGTCGGGCCCTGTCGGGCTCTGTCGGGCTCTGTCAGGCTCTGTCGGGCTCTGTCGGGCTCTACTGGGCCCTGTCGGGCTCTGTCGGGCTCTGTCGGGCCCTGTCGGGCTCTGCCGGGCTCTGTCGGGCTCTGTCGGGCTCTACTGGGCTCTGTCGGGTTCTGTCGGGCTCTGTCGGGCTCTGTCGGGCTCTACTGGGCCCTGTCGGGCTCTGTCGGGCTCTGTCGGGCCCTGTCGGGCCCTGTCGGGCCCTGTCGGGCTCTGTCGGGCTCTGTCGGGCTCTGTCGGGCTCTACTGGGCTCTGTCGGGCTCTACTGGTCTCTACTGGGCCCTGTCGGGCTCTGTCGGGCTCTGTCGGGCTCTACTGGGCTCTTTCGGGCCCTGTCGGGCCCTGTCGGGCTCTGTCAGGCTCTGTCGGGCCCTGTCGGGCTCTGTCGGGCTCTGTCGGGCTCTGTCGGGCTCTACTGGGCTCTGTCGGGCTCTGTCGGGCTCTGTCGGGCTCTGTCGGGCCCTGTCGGGCCCTGTCGGGCTCTGTCGGGCTCTGTCGGGCTCTGTCGGGCTCTACTGGGCTCTGTCGGGCTCTACTGGTCTCTACTGGGCCCTGTCGGGCTCTGTCGGGCTCTGTCGGGCTCTACTGGGCTCTTTCGGGCCCTGTCGGGCCCTGTCGGGCTCTGTCAGGCTCTGTCGGGCCCTGTCGGGCTCTGTCGGGCTCTGTCGGGCTCTGTCGGGCTCTACTGGGCTCTGTCGGGCTCTGTCGGGCTCTGTCGGGCTCTGTCGGGCTCTACTGGGCCCTGTCGGGCCCTGTCGGGCTCTGTCGGGCTCTGTCGGGCTCTGTCGGGCTCAACTGGTCTCTGTCGGGCTCTGTCGGGTTCTGTCGGGCTCTGTCGGGCTCTGTCGGGCTCTACTGGGCCCTGTCGGGCCCTGTCGGGCCCTGTCGGGCTCTGTCGGGCCCTGTCGGGCCCTGTCGGGCTCTGTCGGGCTCTGTCGGGCTCTGTCGGGCTCTACTGGGCTCTACTGGGCTCTGTCGGGCTCTGTCGGGCTCTACTGGGCCCTGTCGGGCCCTGTCGGGCCCTGACGGGCTCTGTCGGGCTCTACTGGGCTCTGTCGGGCTCTGTCGGGCTCTGTCGGGCCCTGTCGGACTCTGTCGGGCTCTGTCGGGCTCTACTGGGCTCTGTCGGGCTCTGTCGGGCTCTGTCGGGCCCTGTCGGGCTCTGTCGGGCTCTGTTGGGCCCTGTCGGGCTCTGTCGGGCTCTGTCGGGCTCTGTCGGGCTCTACTGGGCTCTGTCGGGTTCTACTGGGCTCTACTGGGCCCTGTCGGGCTCTGTCGGGCTCTGTCGGGCTCTGTCGGGCCCTGTCGGGCTCTGTCGGGCTCTGTCGGGCCCTGTCGGGCCCTGTCGGGCTCTGTCGGGCTCTGTCGGGCCCTGTCGGGCTCTGTCGGGCTCTGTCGGGCTCTACTGGGCCCTGTCGGGCTCTGTCGGGCTCTGTCGGGCTCTGTCGGGCCCTGTCGGGCTCTGTCGGGCTCTGTCGGGCTCTGTCGGGCTCTACTGGGCTCTACTGGGCTCTGTCGGGCTCTACTGGGCTCTGTCGGGCTCTGTCGGGCTCTACTGGGTTCTGTCGGGCCCTGTCGGGCCCTGTCGGGCCCTGTCGGGCTCTGTCGGGCTCTACTGGGCCCTGTCGGGCTCTGTCGGGCTCTGTCGGGCTCTGTCGGGCCCTGTCGGGCCCTATCGGGCTCTGTCGGGCTCTGTCGGGCCCTGTCGGGCCCTTTCGGGCTCTGTCGGGCTCTGTCGGGCCCTGTCGGGCTCTGTCGGGCTCTGTCGGGCCCTGTCGGGCTCTATCGGGCCCTGTCGGGCTCTGTCGGGCCCTGTCGGGCTCTGTCGGGCTCTGTCGGGCTCTGTCGGGCCCTGTCGGGCTCTGTCGGGCTCTGTCGGGCTCTGTCGGGCCCTGTCGGGCTCTGTCGGGCTCTGTCGGGCTCTGTCGGGCTCTACTGGGCCCTGTCGGGCTCTGTCGGGCTCTGTCGGGCTCTGTCGGGCCCTGTCGGGCTCTGTCGGGCTCTGTCGGTTTCTGTCGGGCTCTGTCGGGCTCTGTCGGGCCCTGTCGGGCCCTGTCGGGCTCTGTCGGGCTCTGTCGGGCCCTGTCGGGCTCTGTCGGGCTCTGTCGGGCTCTGTCGGGCTCTACTGGGCCCTGTCGGGCTCTGTCGGGCTCTGTCGGGCTCTGTCGGGCCCTGTCAGGCTCTGTCGGGCTCTGTCGGGCCCTGTCGGGCTCTGTCGGGCTCTACTGGGCCCTGTCGGGCTCTGTCGGGCCCTGTCGGGCCCTGTCGGGCTCTGTCGGGCTCTGTCGGGCTCTGTCGGGCTCTACTGGGCTCTGTCGGGCTCTGTCGGTCTCTGTCGGGCTCTGTGGGGCCCTGTCGGGCTCTGTCGGGCTCTGTGGGGCCCTGTCGGGCTCTGTCGGGCTATGTCGGGCTCTGTCGGGCCCTGTCGGGCTCTGTCGGGCCTGGTCGGGCCCTGTCGGGCTCTGTCGGGCCCTGTCGGGCCCTGTCGGGCTCTGTCGGGCTCTGTCGGGCTCTGTCGGGCTCTACTGGGCCCTGTCGGGCCCTGTCGGGCTCTGTCGGGCTCTGTCGGGCCCTGTCGGGCTCTGTCGGGCTCTACTGGGCCCTGTCGGGCCCTGTCGGGACCTGTCGGGCTCTGTCGGGCTCTGCTGGGCCCTGTCGGGCCCTGTCGGGCTCTGTCGTGCCCTATCGGGCCCTGTCGGGCTCTGTCGGGCCCTGTCGGGCTCTGTCGGGCTCTGTCGGGCTCTGTCGGGTTCTACTGGGCTCTGTCGGGCTCTACTGGGCTCTACTGGGCCCTGTCGGGCCCTGTCGGGCCCTGTCGGGCTCTGTCGGGCTCTGTCGGGCTCTACTGGGCCCTGTCGGGCTCTGTCGGGCTCTGTCGGGCTCTACTGGGCCCTGTCGGGCTCTGTCGGGCTCTGTCGGGCCCTGTCGGGCTCTGTCGGGCTCTGTCAGGCTCTGTCGGGCTCTGTCGGGCTCTACTGGGCCCTGTCGGGCTCTGTCGGGCTCTGTCGGGCCCTGTCGGGCTCTGCCGGGCTCTGTCGGGCTCTGTCGGGCTCTACTGGGCTCTGTCGGGTTCTGTCGGGCTCTGTCGGGCTCTGTCGGGCTCTACTGGGCCCTGTCGGGCTCTGTCGGGCTCTGTCGGGCCCTGTCGGGCCCTGTCGGGCCCTGTCGGGCTCTGTCGGGCTCTGTCGGGCTCTGTCGGGCTCTACTGGGCTCTGTCGGGCTCTACTGGTCTCTACTGGGCCCTGTCGGGCTCTGTCGGGCTCTGTCGGGCTCTACTGGGCTCTTTCGGGCCCTGTCGGGCCCTGTCGGGCTCTGTCAGGCTCTGTCGGGCCCTGTCGGGCTCTGTCGGGCTCTGTCGGGCTCTGTCGGGCTCTACTGGGCTCTGTCGGGCTCTGTCGGGCTCTGTCGGGCTCTGTCGGGCTCTACTGGGCCCTGTCGGGCCCTGTCGGGCTCTGTCGGGCTCTGTCGGGCTCTGTCGGGCTCAACTGGTCTCTGTCGGGCTCTGTCGGGTTCTGTCGGGCTCTGTCGGGCTCTGTCGGGCTCTACTGGGCCCTGTCGGGCCCTGTCGGGCCCTGTCGGGCTCTGTCGGGCCCTGTCGGGCCCTGTCGGGCTCTGTCGGGCTCTGTCGGGCTCTGTCGGGCTCTACTGGGCTCTACTGGGCTCTGTCGGGCTCTGTCGGGCTCTACTGGGCCCTGTCGGGCCCTGTCGGGCCCTGACGGGCTCTGTCGGGCTCTACTGGGCTCTGTCGGGCTCTGTCGGGCTCTGTCGGGCCCTGTCGGACTCTGTCGGGCTCTGTCGGGCTCTACTGGGCTCTGTCGGGCTCTCTCGGGCTCTGTCGGGCCCTGTCGGGCTCTGTCGGGCTCTGTTGGGCCCTGTCGGGCTCTGTCGGGCTCTGTCGGGCTCTGTCGGGCTCTACTGGGCTCTGTCAGGTTCTACTGGGCTCTACTGGGCCCTGTCGGGCTCTGTCGGGCTCTGTCGGGCTCTGTCGGGCCCTGTCGGGCTCTGTCGGGCTCTGTCGGGCCCTGTCGGGCCCTGTCGGGCTCTGTCGGGCTCTGTCGGGCCCTGTCGGGCTCTGTCGGGCTCTGTCGGGCTCTACTGGGCCCTGTCGGGCTCTGTCGGGCTCTGTCGGGCTCTGTCGGGCCCTGTCGGGCTCTGTCGGGCTCTGTCGGGCTCTGTCGGGCTCTACTGGGCTCTGTCGGATTCTACTGGGCTCTACTGGGCCCTGTCGGGCTCTGTCGGGCTCTGTCGGGCTCTGTCGGGCCCTGTCGGGCCCTGTCGGGCTCTGTCGGCCTCTGTCGGGCCCTGACGGGCCCTGTCGGGCCCTGTCGGGCCCTGTCGGGCTCTGTCGGGCTCTGTCGGGCTCTACTGGGCCCTGTCGGGCCCTGTCGGGCCCTGTCAGGCTCTGTCGCGCCCTGTCGGGCCCTGTCGGGCTCTGTCGGGCTCTACTGGGCCCTCTCGGGCCCTGTCGGGCTCTGTCGGGCTCTGTCGGGCCCTGTCGGGCTCTGTCGGGCTCTGTCGGGCTGTGTCGGGCTCTGTCGGGCTCTACTGGGCTCTACTGGGCTCTGTCGGGCTCTGTCGGGCTCTGTCGGGCACTGTCGGGCTCTACTGGGCCCTGTCGGGCTCTGTCGGGCTCTACTGGGCCCTGTCGGGCTCTGTCGGGCTCTGTCGGGCCCTGTCGGGCTCTGTCGGGCTCTGTCGGGCTCTGTCGGGCTCTACTGGGCCCTGTCGGGCTCTGTCGGGCTCTGTCGGGCTCTGTCGGGCCCTGTCAGGCTCTGTCGGGCTCTGTCGGGCCCTGTCGGGCTCTGTCGGGCTCTACTGGGCCCTGTCGGGCTCTGTCGGGCCCTGTCGGGCCCTGTCGGGCTCTGTCGGGCTCTGTCGGGCTCTGTCGGGCTCTACTGGGCTCTGTCGGGCTCTGTCGGTCTCTGTCGGGCTCTGTGGGGCCCTGTCGGGCTCTGTCGGGCTCTGTGGGGCCCTGTCGGGCTCTGTCGGGCTATGTCGGGCTCTGTCGGGCCCTGTCGGGCTCTGTCGGGCCCTGTCGGGCCCTGTCGGGCTCTGTCCGGGCTCTGTCGGGCTCTGTCGGGCTCTACTGGGCCCTGTCGGGCCCTGTCGGGCTCTGTCGGGCTCTGTCGGGCCCTGTCGGGCTCTGTCGGGCTCTACTGGGCCCTGTCGGGCCCTGTCGGGACCTGTCGGGCTCTGTCGGGCTCTGCTGGGCCCTGTCGGGCCCTGTCGGGCTCTGTCGTGCCCTATCGGGCCCTGTCGGGCTCTGTCGGGCCCTGTCGGGCTCTGTCGGGCTCTGTCGGGCTCTGTCGGGTTCTACTGGGCTCTGTCGGGCTCTACTGGGCTCTACTGGGCCCTGTCGGGCCCTGTCGGGCCCTGTCGGGCTCTGTCGGGCTCTGTCGGGCTCTATGGGGCCCTGTCGGGCTCTGTCGGGCTCTGTCGGGCTCTACTGGGCCCTGTCGGGCTCTGTCGGGCCCTGTCGGGCTCTATCGGGCCCTGTCGGGCTCTGTCGGGCCCTGTCGGGCTCTGTCGGGCTCTGTCGGGCCCTGTCGGGCTCTGTCGGGCCCTGTCGGGCTCTGTCGTGCTCTGTCGGGCTCTGTCGGGCTCTGTCGGGCTCTACTGGGCTCTGTCGGGTTCTGTCGGGCTCTGTCGGGCTCTGTCGGGCTCTACTGGGCCCTGTCGGGCTCTGTCGGGCTCTGTCGGGCCCTGTCGGGCCCTGTCGGGCCCTGTCGGGCTCTGTCGGGCTCTGTCGGGCTCTACTGGGCTCTGTCGGGCTCTACTGGTCTCTACTGGGCCCTGTCGGGCTCTGTCGGGCTCTGTCGGGCTCTACTGGGCTCTTTCGGGCCCTGTCGGGCCCTGTCGGGCTCTGTCAGGCTCTGTCGGGCCCTGTCGGGCTCTGTCGGGCTCTGTCGGGCTCTGTCGGGCTCTACTGGGCTCTGTCGGGCTCTGTCGGGCTCTGTCGGGCTCTGTCGGGCTCTACTGGGCCCTGTCGGGCCCTGTCGGGCTCTGTCGGGCTCTGTCGGGCTCTGTCGGGCTCAACTGGTCTCTGTCGGGCTCTGTCGGGTTCTGTCGGGCTCTGTCGGGCTCTGTCGGGCTCTACTGGGCCCTGTCGGGCCCTGTCGGGCCCTGTCGGGCTCTGTCGGGCCCTGTCGGGCCCTGTCGGGCTCTGTCGGGCTCTGTCGGGCTCTGTCGGGCTCTACTGGGCTCTACTGGGCTCTGTCGGGCTCTGTCGGGCTCTACTGGGCCCTGTCGGGCCCTGTCGGGCCCTGACGGGCTCTGTCGGGCTCTACTGGGCTCTGTCGGGCTCTGTCGGGCTCTGTCGGGCCCTGTCGGACTCTGTCGGGCTCTGTCGGGCTCTACTGGGCTCTGTCGGGCTCTCTCGGGCTCTGTCGGGCCCTGTCGGGCTCTGTCGGGCTCTGTTGGGCCCTGTCGGGCTCTGTCGGGCTCTGTCGGGCTCTGTCGGGCTCTACTGGGCTCTGTCGGGTTCTACTGGGCTCTACTGGGCCCTGTCGGGCTCTGTCGGGCTCTGTCGGGCTCTGTCGGGCCCTGTCGGGCTCTGTCGGGCTCTGTCGGGCCCTGTCGGGCCCTGTCGGGCTCTGTCGGGCTCTGTCGGGCCCTGTCGGGCTCTGTCGGGCTCTGTCGGGCTCTACTGGGCCCTGTCGGGCTCTGTCGGGCTCTGTCGGGCTCTGTCGGGCCCTGTCGGGCTCTGTCGGGCTCTGTCGGGCTCTGTCGGGCTCTACTGGGCTCTGTCGGATTCTACTGGGCTCTACTGGGCCCTGTCGGGCTCTGTCGGGCTCTGTCGGGCCCTGTCGGGCCCTGTCGGGCTCTGTCGGCCTCTGTCGGGCCCTGACGGGCCCTGTCGGGCCCTGTCGGGCCCTGTCGGGCTCTGTCGGGCTCTGTCGGGCCCTGTCGGGCTCTGTCGGGCTCTGTCGGGCTCTACTGGGCCCTGTCGGGCCCTGTCGGGCCCTGTCAGGCTCTGTCGCGCCCTGTCGGGCCCTGTCGGGCTCTGTCGGGCTCTACTGGGCCCTCTCGGGCCCTGTCGGGCTCTGTCGGGCTCTGTCGGGCCCTGTCGGGCTCTGTCGGGCTCTGTCGGGCTGTGTCGGGCTCTGTCGGGCTCTACTGGGCTCTACTGGGCTCTGTCGGGCTCTGTCGGGCTCTGTCGGGCACTGTCGGGCTCTACTGGGCCCTGTCGGGCTCTGTCGGGCTCTGTCGGGCTCTGTCGGGCTCTGTCGGGCTCTACTGGGCCCTGTCGGGCCCTGTCGGGCTCTGTCGGGCTCTGTCGGGCTCTACTGGGCTCTGTCGGGCTCTGTCGGGCTCTGTCGTGCCCTGTCGGGCCCTGTCGGGCCCTGTCGGGCCCTGTCGGGCTCTGTCGGGCTCTGTAGGGCTCTGTCAGGCTCTACTGGGCCCTGTCGGGCCCTGTCGGGCTCTGTCGGGCCCTGTCGGGCCCTGTCGGGCTCTGTCGGGCTCTACTGGGCTCTGTCGGGCTCTGTCGGGCCCTGTCGGGCTCTGTCGGGCTCTACTGGGCTCTGTCGGGCTCTGTCGGGCTCTGTCGGGCCCTGTCGGGCCCTGTCGGGCTCTGTCGGGCTCTGTCGGGCTCTACTGGGCTCTGTCGGGCCCTGTCGGGCCCTGTCGGGCTCTGTCGGGCTCTGTCGGGCCCTGTCGGGCCCTGTCGGGCTCTGTCGGGCTCTGTCGGGCTCTACTGGGCTCTGTCGGGCCCTGTCGGGCCCTGTCGGGCTCTGTCGGGCCCTGTCGGGCTCTGTCGGGCTCTACTGGGCCCTGTCGGGCCCTGTCGGGCCCTGTCGGGCTCTGTCGGGCTCTACTGGGCTCTACTGGGCTCTGTCGGGCTCTACTGGGCTCTGTCGGGCTCTGTCGGGCTCTACTGGGTTCTGTCGGGCCCTGTCGGGCCCTGTCGGGCCCTGTCGGGCTCTGTCGGGCTCTACTGGGCCCTGTCGGGCTCTGTCGGGCTCTGTCGGGCTCTGTCGGGCCCTGTCGGGCCCTATCGGGCTCTGTCGGGCTCTGTCGGGCCCTGTCGGGCCCTTTCGGGCTCTGTCGGGCTCTGTCGGGCCCTGTCGGGCTCTGTCGGGCTCTGTCGGGCCCTGTCGGGCTCTATCGGGCCCTGTCGGGCTCTGTCGGGCCCTGTCGGGCTCTGTCGGGCTCTGTCGGGCTCTGTCGGGCCCTGTCGGGCTCTGTCGGGCTCTGTCGGGCTCTGTCGGGCCCTGTCGGGCTCTGTCGGGCTCTGTCGGGCTCTGTCGGGCTCTACTGGGCCCTGTCGGGCTCTGTCGGGCTCTGTCGGGCTCTGTCGGGCCCTGTCGGGCTCTGTCGGGCTCTGTCGGTTTCTGTCGGGCTCTGTCGGGCTCTGTCGGGCCCTGTCGGGCCCTGTCGGGCTCTGTCGGGCTCTGTCGGGCCCTGTCGGGCTCTGTCGGGCTCTGTCGGGCTCTGTCGGGCTCTACTGGGCCCTGTCGGGCTCTGTCGGGCTCTGTCGGGCTCTGTCGGGCCCTGTCAGGCTCTGTCGGGCTCTGTCGGGCCCTGTCGGGCTCTGTCGGGCTCTACTGGGCCCTGTCGGGCTCTGTCGGGCCCTGTCGGGCCCTGTCGGGCTCTGTCGGGCTCTGTCGGGCTCTGTCGGGCTCTACTGGGCTCTGTCGGGCTCTGTCGGTCTCTGTCGGGCTCTGTGGGGCCCTGTCGGGCTCTGTCGGGCTCTGTGGGGCCCTGTCGGGCTCTGTCGGGCTATGTCGGGCTCTGTCGTGCCCTGTCGGGCTCTGTCGGGCCCTGTCGGGCTCTGTCGGGCCCTGTCGGGCCCTGTCGGGCTCTGTCGGGCTCTGTCGGGCTCTGTCGGGCTCTACTGGGCCCTGTCGGGCCCTGTCGGGCTCTGTCGGGCTCTGTCGGGCCCTGTTGGGCTCTGTCGGGCTCTACTGGGCCCTGTCGGGCCCTGTCGGGACCTGTCGGGCTCTGTCGGGCTCTGCTGGGCCCTGTCGGGCCCTGTCGGGCTCTGTCGTGCCCTATCGGGCCCTGTCGGGCTCTGTCGGGCCCTGTCGGGCTCTGTCGGGCTCTGTCGGGCTCTGTCGGGCTCTGTCGGGCTCTGTCGGGTTCTACTGGGCTCTGTCGGGCTCTACTGGGCTCTACTGGGCCCTGTCGGGCCCTGTCGGGCCCTGTCGGGCTCTGTCGGGCCCTGTCGGGCCCTGTCGGGCTCTGTCGGGCTCTGTCGGGCTCTACTGGGCCCTGTCGGGCTCTGTCGGGCTCTGTCGGGCTCTACTGGGCCCTGTCGGGCTCTGTCGGGCTCTGTCGGGCCCTGTCGGGCTCTGTCGGGCTCTGTCAGGCTCTGTCGGGCTCTGTCGGGCTCTACTTGGCCCTGTCGGGCTCTGTCGGGCTCTGTCGGGCCCTGTCGGGCTCTGCCGGGCTCTGTCGGGCTCTGTCGGGCTCTACTGGGCTCTGTCGGGTTCTGTCGGGCTCTGTCGGGCTCTGTCGGGCTCTACTGGGTCCTGTCGGGCTCTGTCGGGCTCTGTCGGGCCCTGTCGGGCCCTGTCGGGCCCTGTCGGGCTCTGTCGGGCTCTGTCGGGCTCTGTCGGGCTCTACTGGGCTCTGTCGGGCTCTACTGGTCTCTACTGGGCCCTGTCGGGCTCTGTCGGGCTCTGTCGGGCTCTACTGGGCTCTTTCGGGCCCTGTCGGGCCCTGTCGGGCTCTGTCAGGCTCTGTCGGGCCCTGTCGGGCTCTGTCGGGCTCTGTCGGGCTCTGTCGGGCTCTACTGGGCTCTGTCGGGCTCTGTCGGGCTCTGTCGGGCTCTGTCGGGCTCTACTGGGCCCTGTCGGGCCCTGTCGGGCTCTGTCGGGCTCTGTCGGGCTCTGTCGGGCTCAACTGGTCTCTGTCGGGCTCTGTCGGGTTCTGTCGGGCTCTGTCGGGCTCTGTCGGGCTCTACTGGGCCCTGTCGGGCCCTGTCGGGCCCTGTCGGGCTCTGTCGGGCCCTGTCGGGCCCTGTCGGGCTCTGTCGGGCTCTGTCGGGCTCTGTCGGGCTCTACTGGGCTCTACTGGGCTCTGTCGGGCTCTGTCGGGCTCTACTGGGCCCTGTCGGGCCCTGTCGGGCCCTGACGGGCTCTGTCGGGCTCTACTGGGCTCTGTCGGACTCTGTCGGGCTCTGTCAGGCTCTGTCAGGCTCTGTCGGGCTCTCTCGGGCTCTGTCGGGCCCTGTCGGGCTCTGTCGGGCTCTGTTGGGCCCTGTCGGGCTCTGTCGGGCTCTGTCGGGCTCTGTCGGGCTCTACTGGGCTCTGTCGGGTTCTACTGGGCTCTACTGGGCCCTGTCGGGCTCTGTCGGGCTCTGTCGGGCTCTGTCGGGCCCTGTCGGGCTCTGTCGGGCTCTGTCGGGCCCTGTCGGGCCCTGTCGGGCTCTGTCGGGCTCTGTCGGGCCCTGTCGGGCTCTGTCGGGCTCTGTCGGGCTCTACTGGGCCCTGTCGGGCTCTGTCGGGCTCTGTCGGGCTCTGTCGGGCCCTGTCGGGCTCTGTCGGGCTCTGTCGGGCTCTGTCGGGCTCTACTGGGCTCTGTCGGATTCTACTGGGCTCTACTGGGCCCTGTCGGGCTCTGTCGGGCTCTGTCGGGCTCTGTCGGGCCCTGTCGGGCCCTGTCGGGCTCTGTCGGCCTCTGTCGGGCCCTGACGGGCCCTGTCGGGCCCTGTCGGGCTCTGTCGGGCTCTGTCGGGCCCTGTCGGGCTCTGTCGGGCTCTGTCGGGCTCTACTGGGCCCTGTCGGGCCCTGTCGGGCCCTGTCAGGCTCTGTCGCGCTCTGTCGGGCCCTGTCGGGCTCTGTCGGGCTCTACTGGGCCCTCTCGGGCCCTGTCGGGCTCTGTCGGGCTCTGTCGGGCCCTGTCGGGCTCTGTCGGGCTCTGTCGGGCTGTGTCGGGCTCTGTCGGGCTCTACTGGGCTCTACTGGGCTCTGTCGGGCTCTGTCGGGCTCTGTCGGGCACTGTCGGGCTCTACTGGGCCCTGTCGGGCTCTGTCGGGCTCTGTCGGGCTCTGTCGGGCTCTACTGGGCCCTGTCGGGCCCTGTCGGGCTCTGTCGGGCTCTGTCGGGCTCTACTGGGCTCTGTCGGGCTCTGTTGGGCTCTGTCGTGCCCTGTCGGGCCCTGTCGGGCCCTGTCGGGCTCTGTCGGGCTCTGTCGGGCTCTGTCGGGCTCTACTGGGCTCTGTCGGACCCTGTCGGGCCCTGTCGGGCTCTGTCGGGCTCTGTCGGGCTCTGTCGGGCTCTACTGGGCTCTGTCGGACCCTGTCGGGCCCTGTCGGGCCCTGTCGGGCCCTGTCGGGCCCTGTCGGGCTCTGTCGGGCTCTGTCGGGCTCTGTCGGTCTCTACTGGTCTCTGTCGGGCCCTGTCGGGCCCTGTCGGGCTCTGTCGGGCTCTGTCGGGCTCTGTCGGGCTCTACTGGGCTCTGTCGGGCCCTGTCGGGCCCTGTCGGGCTCTGTCGGGCTCTGTCGGGCCCTGTCGGGCCCTGTCGGGCTCTGTCGGGCTCTGTCGGGCTCTACTGGGCTCTGTCGGGCCCTGTCGGGCCCTGTCGGGCTCTGTCGGGCCCTGTCGGGCTCTGTCGGGCTCTACTGGGCCCTGTCGGGCCCTGTCGGGCCCTGTCGGGCTCTGTCGGGCTCTACTGGGCTCTACTGGGCTCTGTCGGGCTCTACTGGGCTCTGTCGGGCTCTGTCGGGCTCTACTGGGCTCTGTCGGGCCCTGTCGGGCCCTGTCGGGCTCTGTCGGGCCCTGTCGGGCTCTGTCGGGCTCTGTCGGGCTCTGTCGGGCTCTACTGGGCCCTGTCGGGCTCTGTCGGGCTCTGTCGGGCTCTGTCGGGCTCTGTCGGGCTCTGTCGGGCTCTACTGGGCCCTGTCGGGCCCTGTCGGGCTCTGTCGGGCTCTGTCGGGCCCTGTCGGGCTCTATCGGGCCCTGTCGGGCTCTGTCGGGCCCTGTCGGGCTCTGTCGGGCTCTGTCGGGCCCTGTCGGGCTCTGTCGGGCCCTGTCGGGCTCTGTCGTGCTCTGTCGGGCTCTGTCGGGCTCTGTCGGGTTCTACTGGGCTCTGTCGGGCTCTACTGGGCTCTACTGGGCCCTGTCGGGCCCTGTCGGGCCCTGTCGGGCCCTGTCGGGCTCTGTCGGGCCCTGTCGGGCCCTGTCGGGCTCTGTCGGGCTCTGTCGGGCTCTACTGGGCCCTGTCGGGCTCTGTCGGGCTCTGTCGGGCTCTGTCGGGCCCTGTCGGGCTCTGTCGGGCTCTGTCGGGCCCTGTCGGGCCCTGTCGGGCTCTGTCAGGCTCTGTCGGGCTCTGTCGGGCTCTACTGGGCCCTGTCGGGCTCTGTCGGGCTCTGTCGGGCCCTGTCGGGCTCTGTCGGGCTCTGTCGGGCTCTGTCGGGCTCTACTGGGCTCTACTGGGCTCTGTCAGGCTCTGTCGGGTTCTGTCGGACTCTGTCGGGCTCTGTCGGTCTCTGTCGGGCCCTCTCGGGCCCTGTCGGGCTCTGTCGGGCTCTGTCGGGCTCTGTCGGGCTCTGTCGGGCTCTGTCGGGCTGTGTCGGGCTCTGTCGGGCTCTACTGGGCTCTACTGGGCTCTGTCGGGCTCTGTCGGGCTCTGTCGGGCACTGTCGGGCTCTACTGGGCCCTGTCGGGCTCTGTCGGGCTCTGTCGGGCTCTGTCGGGCTCTACTGGGCCCTGTCGGTCCCTGTCGGGCTCTGTCGGGCTCTGTCGGGCTCTACTGGGCTCTGTCGGGCTCTGTCGGGCTCTGTCGTGCCCTGTCGGGCCCTGTCGGGCCCTGTCGGGCCCTGTCGGGCTCTGTCGGGCTCTGTCGAGCCCTGTCGGGCTCTGTCGGGCCCTGTCGGGCCCTGTCGGGCTCTGTCGGGCTCTGTCGGGCTCTGTCGGGCTCTACTGGGCTCTGTCGGACCCTGTCGGGCCCTGTCGGGCTCTGTCGGGCTCTGTCGGGCTCTGTCGGGCTCTACTGGGCTCTGTCGGGCCCTGTCGGGCCCTGTCGGGCTCTGTCGGGCTCTGTCGGGCCCTGTCGGGCCCTGTCGGGCTCTGTCGGGCTCTGTCGGGCTCTACTGGGCTCTGTCGGGCCCTGTTGGGCCCTGTCGGGCTCTGTCGGGCCCTGTCGGGCTCTGTCGGGCTCTACTGGGCTCTACTGGGCTCTGTCGGGCTCTACTGGGCTCTGTCGGGCTCTGTCGGGCTCTACTGGGCTCTGTCGGGCCCTGTCGGGCCCTGTCGGGCCCTGTCGGGCTCTGTCGGGCCCTGTCGGGCTCTGTCGGGCTCTGTCGGGCTCTGTCGGGCTCTACTGGGCCCTGTCGGGCTCTGTCGGGCTCTGTCGGGCTCTGTCGGGCTCTGTCGGGCTCTACTGGGCCCTGTCGGGCCCTGTCGGGCTCTGTCGGGCTCTGTCGGGCCCTGTCGGGCTCTGTCGGGCTCTGTCGGGCCCTGTCGGGCTCTATCGGGCCCTGTCGGGCTCTGTCGGGCCCTGTCGGGCTCTGTCGGGCTCTGTCGGGCCCTGTCGGGCTCTGTCGTGCTCTGTCGGGCTCTGTCGGGCTCTGTCGGGTTCTACTGGGCTCTGTCGGTCTCTACTGGGCTCTACTGGGCCCTGTCGGGCCCTGTCGGGCCCTGTCGGGCTCTGTCGGGCTCTGTCGGGCTCTACTGGGCCCTGTCGGGCTCTGTCGGGCTCTGTCGGGCTCTGTCGGGCCCTGTCGGGCTCTGTCGGGCTCTGTCGGGCCCTGTCGGGCCCTGTCGGGCTCTGTCAGGCTCTGTCGGGCTCTGTCGGGCTCTACTGGGCCCTGTCGGGCTCTGTCGGGCTCTGTCGGGCCCTGTCGGGCTCTGTAGGGCTCTGTCGGGCTCTGTCGGGCTCTACTGGGCTCTACTGGGCTCTGTCAGGCTCTGTCGGGTTCTGTCGGACTCTGTCGGGCTCTGTCGGTCTCTGTCGGGCCCTGTCGGGCTCTGTCGGGCTCTGTCGTGCCCTGTCGGGCCCTGTCGGGCTCTGTCGGGCCCTGTCGGGCCCTGTCGGGCCCTGTCGGGCTCTGTCGGGCCCTGTCGGGCCCTGTCGGGCCCTGTCGGGCTCTGTCGGGCTCTACTCGGCCCTGTCGGGCCCTGTCGGGCCCTGTCGGGCTCTGTCGGGCTCTGTCGGGCTCTGTCAGGCTCTACTGGGCTCTGTCGGGCCCTGTCGGGCCCTGTCGGGCTCTGTCGGGCTCTGTCGGGCCCTGTCGGGCCCTCTCGGGCTCTGTCGGGCTCTGTCGGGCTCTACTGGGCTCTGTCGGTCTCTGTCGGGCTCTGTCGGGCTCTGTCGGGCTCTACTGGGCCCTGTCGGGCCCTGTCGGGCTCTGTCGGGCCCTGTCGGGCTCTGTCGGACTCTGTCGGGCTCTACTGGGCCCTGTCGGGCTCTGTCGGGCTCTACTGGGCTCTGTCGGGCTCTGTCGGGCCCTGTCGGGCCCTGTCGGGCTCTGTCGGGCTCTGTCGGGCCCTGTCGGGCTCTGTCGGACTCTGTCGGGCTCTACTGGGCTCTGTCGGGCTCTGTCGGGCTCTACTGGGCCCTGTCGGGCTCTGTCGGGCCCTGTCGGGCTCTGTCGGGCTCTGTCGGGCTCTGTCGGGCTCTGTCGGGCCCTGTCGGGCTCTGTCAGGCTCTGTCGGTTTCTGTCGGGCTCTGTCGGGCTCTGTCGGGCCCTGTCGGGCCCTGTCGGGCTCTGTCGGGCTCTGTCGGGCCCTGTCGGGCTCTGTCGGGCTCTGTCGGGCTCTGTCGGGCTCTACTGGGCCCTGTCGGGCTCTGTCGGGCTCTGTCGGGCTCTGTCGGGCCCTGTCAGGCTCTGTCGGGCTCTGTCGGGCCCTGTCGGGCTCTGTCGGGCTCTACTGGGCCCTGTCGGGCTCTGTCGGGCCCTGTCGGGCCCTGTCGGGCTCTGTCGGGCTCTGTCGGGCTCTGTCGGGCTCTACTGGGCTCTGTCGGGCTCTGTCGGGCTCTGTCGGGCTCTGTGGGGCCCTGTCGGGCTCTGTCGGGCTCTGTGGGGCCCTGTCGGGCTCTGTCGGGCCCTGTCGGGCCCTGTCGGGCTCTGTCGGGCCCTGTCGGGCCCTGTCGGGCTCTGTCGGGCTCTGTCGGGCCCTGTCGGGCTCTGTCGGGCTCTGTCGGGCTCTGTCGGGCTCTACTGGGCCCTGTCGGGCCCTGTCGGGCTCTGTCGGGCCCTGTCGGGCTCTGTCGGGCTCTGTCGGGCCCTGTCGGGTTCTGTCGGGCTCTACTGGGCCCTGTCGGGCCCTGTCGGGCCCTGTCGGGCTCTGTCGGGCTCTGCTGGGCCCTGTCGGGCCCTGTCGGGCTCTGTCGTGCCCTATCGGGCCCTGTCGGGCTCTGTCGGGCCCTGTCGGGCTCTGTCGGGCTCTGTCGGGCTCTGTCGGGCTCTGTCGGGTTCTACTGGGCTCTGTCGGGCTCTACTGGGCTCTACTGGGCCCTGTCGGGCCCTGTCGGGCCCTGTCGGGCTCTGTCGGGCCCTGTCGGGCCCTGTCGGGCTCTGTCGGGCTCTGTCGGGCTCTACTGGGCCCTGTCGGGCTCTGTCGGGCTCTGTCGGGCTCTGTCGGGCTCTACTGGGCCCTGTCGGGCTCTGTCGGGCTCTGTCGGGCCCTGTCGGGCTCTGTCGGGCTCTGTCAGGCTCTGTCGGGCTCTGTCGGGCTCTACTGGGCCCTGTCGGGCTCTGTCGGGCTCTGTCGGGCCCTGTCGGGCTCTGCCGGGCTCTGTCGGGCTCTGTCGGGCTCTACTGGGCTCTGTCGGGCTCTGTCGGACTCTGTCGGGCTCTGTCGGGCTCTACTGGGCCCTGTCGGGCTCTGTCGGGCTCTGTCGGGCCCTGTCGGGCTCTGTCGGGCCCTGTCGGGCCCTGTCGGGCCCTGTCGGGCTCTGTCGGGCTCTGTCGGGCTCTGTCGGGCTCTACTGGGCTCTGTCGGGCTCTACTGGTCTCTACTGGGCCCTGTCGGGCTCTGTCGGGCTCTGTCGGGCTCTACTGGGCTCTGTCGGGCCCTGTCGGGCCCTGTCGGGCTCTGTCAGGCTCTGTCGGGCCCTGTCGGGCTCTGTCGGGCTCTGTCGGGCTCTGTCGGGCTCTACTGGGCTCTGTCGGGCTCTGTCGGGCTCTGTCGGGCTCTGTCGGGCTCTACTGGGCCCTGTCGGGCCCTGTCGGGCTCTGTCGGGCTCTGTCGGGCTCTGTCGGGCTCAACTGGTCTCTGTCGGGCTCTGTCGGGTTCTGTCGGGCTCTGTCGGGATCTGTCGGGCTCTACTGGGCCCTGTCGGGCCCTGTCGGGCTCTGTCGGGCCCTGTCGGGCACTGTCGGGCTCTGTCGGGCTCTGTCGGGCTCTGTCGGGCTCTACTGGGCTCTACTGGGCTCTGTCGGGCTCTGTCGGGCTCTACTGGGCCCTGTCGGGCCCTGTCGGGCCCTGAAGGGCTCTGTCGGGCTCTACTGGGCTCTGTCGGGCTCTGTCGGGCTCTGTCGGGCCCTGTCGGACTCTGTCGGGCTCTGTCGGGCTCTACTGGGCTCTGTCGGGCTCTCTCGGGCTCTGTCGGGCCCTGTCGGGCTCTGTCGGGCTCTGTCGGGCCCTGTCGGGCTCTACTGGGCTCTGTCGGGCTCTCTCGGGCTCTGTTGGGCCCTGTCGGGCTCTGTCGGGCTCTGTCGGGCTCTGTCGGGCTCTGTCGGGCTCTACTGGGCTCTGTCGGGTTCTACTGGGCTCTACTGGGCCCTGTCGGGCTCTGTCGGGCTCTGTCGGGCTCTGTCGGGCCCTGTCGGGCTCTGTCGGGCTCTGTCGGACCCTGTCGGGCCCTGTCGGGCTCTGTCGGGCTCTGTCGGGCCCTGTCGGGCTCTGTCGGGCTCTGTCGGGCTCTACTGGGCCCTGTCGGGCTCTGTCGGGCTCTGTCGGGCTCTGTCGGATTCTACTGGGCTCTACTGGGCCCTGTCGGGCTCTGTCGGGCTCTGTCGGGCTCTGTCGGGCCCTGTCGGGCCCTGTCGGGCTCTGTCGGCCTCTGTCGGGCCCTGACGGGCCCTGTCGGGCCCTGTCGGGCTCTTTCGGGCTCTGTCGGGCCCTGTCGGGCTCTGTCGGGCTCTGTCGGGCTCTACTGGGCTCTGTCGGGTTCTGTCGGGCTCTACTGGGCCCTGTCGGGCCCTGTCGGGCCCTGTCGGGCTCTGTCGGGCTCTGCTGGGCCCTGTCGGGCCCTGTCGGGCTCTGTCGTGCCCTATCGGGCCCTGTCGGGCTCTGTCGGGCCCTGTCGGGCTCTGTCGGGCTCTGTCGGGCTCTGTCGGGCTCTGTCGGGTTCTACTGGGCTCTGTCGGGCTCTACTGGGCTCTACTGGGCCCTGTCGGGCCCTGTCGGGCCCTGTCGGGCTCTGTCGGGCCCTGTCGGGCCCTGTCGGGCTCTGTCGGGCTCTGTCGGGCTCTACTGGGCCCTGTCGGGCTCTGTCGGGCTCTGTCGGGCTCTGTCGGGCTCTACTGGGCCCTGTCGGGCTCTGTCGGGCTCTGTCGGGCCCTGTCGGGCTCTGTCGGGCTCTGTCAGGCTCTGTCGGGCTCTGTCGGGCTCTACTGGGCCCTGTCGGGCTCTGTCGGGCTCTGTCGGGCCCTGTCGGGCTCTGCCGGGCTCTGTCGGGCTCTGTCGGGCTCTACTGGGCTCTGTCGGGCTCTGTCGGACTCTGTCGGGCTCTGTCGGGCTCTACTGGGCCCTGTCGGGCTCTGTCGGGCTCTGTCGGGCCCTGTCGGGCTCTGTCGGGCCCTGTCGGGCCCTGTCGGGCCCTGTCGGGCTCTGTCGGGCTCTGTCGGGCTCTGTCGGGCTCTACTGGGCTCTGTCGGGCTCTACTGGTCTCTACTGGGCCCTGTCGGGCTCTGTCGGGCTCTGTCGGGCTCTACTGGGCTCTGTCGGGCCCTGTCGGGCCCTGTCGGGCTCTGTCAGGCTCTGTCGGGCCCTGTCGGGCTCTGTCGGGCTCTGTCGGGCTCTGTCGGGCTCTACTGGGCTCTGTCGGGCTCTGTCGGGCTCTGTCGGGCTCTGTCGGGCTCTACTGGGCCCTGTCGGGCCCTGTCGGGCTCTGTCGGGCTCTGTCGGGCTCTGTCGGTCTCAACTGGTCTCTGTCGGGCTCTGTCGGGTTCTGTCGGGCTCTGTCGGGATCTGTCGGGCTCTACTGGGCCCTGTCGGGCCCTGTCGGGCTCTGTCGGGCCCTGTCGGGCCCTGTCGGGCTCTGTCGGGCTCTGTCGGGCTCTGTCGGGCTCTACTGGGCTCTACTGGGCTCTGTCGGGCTCTGTCGGGCTCTACTGGGCCCTGTCGGGCCCTGTCGGGCCCTGAAGGGCTCTGTCGGGCTCTACTGGGCTCTGTCGGGCTCTGTCGGGCTCTGTCGGGCCCTGTCGGACTCTGTCGGGCTCTGTCGGGCTCTACTGGGCTCTGTCGGGCTCTCTCGGGCTCTGTCGGGCCCTGTCGGGCTCTGTCGGGCTCTGTCGGGCCCTGTCGGGCTCTACTGGGCTCTGTCGGGCTCTCTCGGGCTCTGTTGGGCCCTGTCGGGCTCTGTCGGGCTCTGTCGGGCTCTGTCGGGCTCTGTCGGGCCCTGTCGGGCTCTGTCGGGCTCTACTGGGCCCTGTCGGGCCCTGTCGGGCTCTGTCGGGCTCTGTCGGGCTCTACTGGGCTCTGTCGGGCCCTGTCGGGCCCTGTCGGGCCCTGTCGGGCTCTGTCGGGCCCTGTCGGGCCCTGTCGGGCTCTGTCGGGCTCTGTCGGGCTCTACTGGGCTCTGTCGGGCCCTGTCGGGCCCTGTCGGGCTCTGTCGGGCTCTGTCGGGCCCTGTCGGGCTCTGTCGGGCTCTGTCGGGCCCTGTCGGGCTCTGTCGGGCTCTGTCGGTCCCTGTCGGGCTCTGTCGGGCTCTGTCGGGCTCTATCGGGCTCTACTGGGCCCTGACGGTCCCTGTCGGGCCCTGTCGGGCCCTGTCGGGCTCTGTCGGGCTCTGTCGGGCTCTGTCGGGCTCTACTGGGCCCTGTCCGGCTCTGTCGGGCTCTGTCGGGCTCTGTCGGGCTCTACTGGGCCCTGTCGGGCTCTGTTGGGCTCTGTCGGGCCCTGTCGGGCCCTGTCGGGCTCTGTCAGGCTCTGTCGGGCTCTGTCGGGCTCTACTGGGCTCTGTCGGGCTCTGTCGGGCCCTGTCGGGCTCTGTCGGGCTCTGTCGGGCTCTGTCGGGCTCTACTGGGCTCTGTCGGGCCCTGTCGGGCTCTGTCGGGCTCTGTCGGGCCCTGTCGGGCTCTGTCGGGCTCTGTCGGGCTCTGTCGGGCTCTACTGGGCTCTGTCGGTCTCTACTGGTCTCTACTGGGCCCTGTCGGGCTCTGTCGGGCTCTGTCGGGCTCTGTCGGGCTCTACTGGGCTCTGTCGGTCTCTACTGGTCTCTACTGGGCCCTGTCGGGCTCTGTCGGGCTCTGTCGGGCTCTGTCGGGCTCTAGTGGGCTCTGTCGGGTTCTACTGGGCTCTACTGGGCCCTGTCGGGCTCTGTCGGGCTCTGTCGGGCCCTGTCGGGCCCTGTCGGGCTCTGTCGGGCTCTGTCGGGCCCTGTCGGGCCCTGTCGGGCTCTGTCGGGCTCTGTCGGGCCCTGTCGGGCTCTCTCGGGCTCTGTCGGGCTCTGTCGGGCTCTACTGGGCCCTGTCGGGCTCTGTCGGGCTCTGTCGGGCCCTGTCGGGCCCTGTCGGGCCCTGTCGGGCTCTGTCGGGCTCTACTGGGCCTGTCGGGCCCTCTCGGGCTCTGTCGGGCTCTGTCGGGCTCTGTCGGTCTCTACTGGGCTCTACTGGGCTCTGTCGGGCTCTGTCGGGCTCTGTCGGGCTCTGTCGGGCCCTGTCGGGCTCTGTCGGGCTCTGTCGTGCCCTGTCGGGCCCTGTCGGGCTCTGTCGGGCCCTGTCGGGCTCTGTCGGGCTCTGTCGTGCCCTGTCGGGCCCTGTCGGGCTCTGTCGGGCTCTGTCGGGCTCTGTCGGGCTCTACTGGGCCCTGTCGGGCTCTGTCGGGCTCTGTCGGGCCCTGTCGGGCCCTGTCGGGCCCTGTCGGGCTCTGTCGGGCTCTGTCGGGCCCTGTCGGGCCCTGTCGGGCTCTGTCGGGCTCTGTCAGGCTCTGTCGGGCTCTACTGGGCTCTGTTGGGCTCTGTCGGGCTCTGTCGGGCCCTGTCGGGCTCTGTCGGGCTCTGTCGTGCTCTACTGGGCTCTGTCGGGCTCTGTCGGGCTCTACTGGGCCCTGTCGGGATCTGTTGGGCCCTGTCGGGCTCTGTCGGGCTCTGTCGGGCCCTGTCGGGCTCTGTCGGGCTCTGTCGGGCTCTGTCGGGCTCTACTGGGCTCTGTCGGGTTCTACTGGGATCTACTGGGCCCTGTCGGGCCCTGTCGGGCTCTGTCGGGCTCTGTCGGGCCCTGTCGGGCTCTGTCGGGCTCTGTCGGGCTCTGTCGGGCTCTACTGGGCCCTGTCGGGCTCTGTCGGGCTCTGTCGGGCTCTGTCGGGCGCTGTCAGGCTCTGTCGGGCTCTGTCGGGCCCTGTCGGGCTCTGTCGGGCTCTACTGGGCCCTGTCGGGCTCTGTCGGGCTCTGTCGGGCCCTGTCGGGCCCTGTCGGGCTCTGTCGGGCTCTGTCGGGCTCTACTGGGCTCTGTCGGGCTCTGTCGGGCTCTGTCGGGCTCTACTGGGCCCTGTCGGGCTCTGTCGGGCTCTGTGGGGCCCTGTCGGGCTCTGTCGGGCTCTGTCGGGCCCTGTCGGGCTCTGTCGGGCCCTGTCGGGCCCTGTCGGGCTCTGTCGGGCTCTGTCGGGCCCTGTCGGGCTCTGTCGGGCTCTGTCGGGCTCTATCGGGCTCTACTGGGCCCTGTCGGGCTCTGTCGGGCTCTGTCGGGCCCTGTCGGGCTCTGTCGGGCTCTGTCGGGCCCTGTCGGGCTCTGTCGGGCTCTACTGGGCCCTGTCGGGCCCTGTCGGGCCCTGTCGGGCTCTGTCGGGCTCTGTCGGGCTCTACTGGGCTCTACTGGGCTCTGTCGGGCTCTACTGGGCCCTGTCGGGCCCTGTCGGTCTCTGTCGGGCTCTGTCGGACTCTGTCGTGCCCTGTCGGGCTCTGTCGGGCTCTGTCGGGCCCTGTCGGGCTCTATCGGGCCCTGTCGGGCTCTGTCGGGCCCTGTCGGGCTCTGTCGGGCTCTGTCGGGCTCTGTCGGGCTCTACTGGGCTCTGTCGGGCTCTTCTGGGCTCTACTGGGCCCTGTCGGGCCCTGTCGGGCTCTGTCGGGCTCTACTGGGCTCTGTCGGGCTCTGTCGGGCCCTGTCGGGCTCTGTCGGGCTCTGTCAGGTTCTGTCGGGCTCTACTGGGCTCTGTCGGGCTCTGTCGGGCTCTGTCGGGCTCTACTGGGCCCTGTCGGGCTCTGTCGGGCTCTGTCGGGCCCTGTCGGGCTCTGTCGGGCTCTGTCGGGCCCTGTCGGGCCCTGTCGGGCTCTGTCGGGCTCTGTCGGGCTCTACTGGGCTCTGTCGGGCTCTACTGGTCTCTACTGGGCCCTGTCGGGCTCTGTCGGGCTCTGTCGGGCTCTACTGGGCTCTGTCGGGCCCTGTCGGGCCCTGTCGGGCTCTGTCAGGCTCTGTCGGGCCCTGTCGGGCTCTGTCGGGCTCTGTCGGGCTCTGTCGGGCTCTACTGGGCTCTGTTGGGCTCTGTCGGGCTCTGTCGGGCTCTACTGGGCCCTGTCGGGCCCTGTCGGGCTCTGTCGGGCTCTGTCGGGCTCTGTCGGGCTCAACTGGTCTCTGTCGGGCTCTGTCGGGTTCTGTCGGGCTCTGTCGGGCTCTGTCGGGCTCTACTGGGCCCTGTCGGGCCCTGTCGGGCCCTGTCGGGCTCTGTCGGGCTCTGTCGGGCCCTGTCGGGCTCTGTCGGGCTCTGTCGGGCTCTACTGGGCTCTGTCGGGCTCTGTCGGGTTCTGTCGGGCTCTGTCGGGCTCTGTCGGGCTCTACTGGGCTCTGTCGGGCCCTGTCGGGCCCTGTCGGGCTCTGTCGGGCCCTGTCGGGCCCTGTCGGGCTCTGTCGGGCTCTGTCGGGATCTGTCGGGCTCTGTCGGGCTCTACTGGGCCCTGTCGGGCCATGTCGGGCCCTGTCGGGCTCTGTCGGGCTCTGTCGGGCCCTGTCGGGCTCTGTCGGGCTCTGTCGGGCTCTGTCGGGCTCTACTGGGCTCTACTGGGCTCTGTCGGGCTCTGTCGGGCTCTACTGGGCCCTGTCGGGCCCTGTCGGGCCCTGACGGGCTCTGTCGGGCTCTACCGGGCTCTGTCGGGCCCTGTCGGGCTCTGTCGGGCTCTGTCGGGCTCTACTGGGCTCTGTCGGGCTCTGTCGGGCCCTGTCGGGCTCTGTCGGGCTCTGTCGGGCTCTGTCGGGCTCTACTGGGCTCTGTCGGGTTCTACTGGGCTCTACTGGGCCCTGTCGGGCTCTGTCGGGCTCTGTCGGGCCCTGTCGGGCTCTGTCGGGCTCTGTCGGGCCCTGTCGGGCTCTGTCGGGCTCTGTCGGGCTCTGTCGGGCTCTACTGGGCCCTGTCGGGCTCTGTCGGCCTCTGTCGGGCTCTGTCGGGCCCTGTCAGGCTCTGTCGGGCTCTGTCGGGCTCTACTGGGCTCTACTGGGCTCTGTCGGGCTCTGTCGGGCTCTGTCGGGCTCTGTTGGGCTCTACTGGGCCCTGTCGGGCCCTGTCGGGCTCTGTCGGGCTCTGTCGGGCTCTGTCGGGCTCTACTGGGCCTGTCGGGCCCTGTCTGGCTCTGTCGGGCTCTGTCGGGCTCTGTCGGGCTGTGTCGGGCTCTGTCGGGCTCTACTGGGCTCTACTGGGCTCTGTCGGGCTCTGTCGGGCTCTGTCGGGCTCTACTGGGCCCTGTCGGGCCCTGTCGGGCTCTGTCGGGCTATGTCGGGCTCTGTCGGGCTCTGTCGGGCTCTACTGGTCCTGTCGGGCCCTGTCGGGCTCTGTCGGGCTCTGTCGGGCTCTGTCGGGCTCTACTGGGCTCTACTGGGCTCTGTCGGGCTCTGTCGGGTTCTGTCGGGCTCTGTCGGGCTCTGTCGGGCTCTGTCGGGCTCTGTCGGGACCTGTCAGGCTCTGTCGGGCTCTGTCGTGCTTTGTCGGGCTCTGTCGGGCCCTGTCGGGCTCTGCCGGGCCCTGTCGGGCCCTGTCGGGCTCTGTCGGGCCCTGTCGGGCTCTGTCGGGCTCTGTCGGGCCCTGTCGGGCTCTGTCGGGCTCTGTCGGGCCCTGTCGGGCTCTGTCGGGCTCTGTCGGGCTCTGTCGGGCACTACTGGGCCCTGTCGGGCCCTGTCGGGCCCTGTCGGGCTCTGTCGGGCTCTGTCGGGCTCTGTCGGGCCCTGTCGGGCTCTGTCGGGCTCTGTCGGGCCCTGTCGGGCCCTGTCGGGCTCTGTCGGGCTCTGTCGGGCTCTACTGGGCCCTGTCGGGCTCTGTCGGGCTCTGTCGGGCTCTACTGGGCTCTGTCGGGCTCTGTCGGTCTCTGTCGGGCTCTACTGGGCCCTGTCAGGCTCTGTCGGGCTCTGTCGGGCCCTGTCGGGCCCTGTCGGGCTCTGTCGGGCTCTGTCGGGCTCTACTGGGCTCTGTCGGGCTCTGTCGGGCTCTGTCGGGCTCTACTGGGCCCTGTCGGGCTCTGTCGGGCTCTGTGGGGCCCTGTCGGGCTCTGTCGGGCTCTGTCGGGCCCTGTCGGGCCCTGTCGGGCCCTGTCGGGCTCTGTCGGGCTCTGTCGGGCTCTGTCGGGCTCTACTGGGCTCTACTGGGCTCTGTCGGGCTCTGTCGGGCTCTACTGGGCCCTGTCGGGCCCTGTCGGGCCCTGACGGGCTCTGTCGGGCTCTACTGGGCCCTGTCGGGCTCTGTCGGGTTCTGTCGGGCTCTGTCGGGCTCTGTCGGGCTCTACTGGGCCCTGTCGGGCCCTGTCGGGCCCTGTCGGGCTCTGTCGGGCTCTGTCGGGCTCTGTCGGGCTCTACTGGGCTCTGTCGGGCTCTGTCGGGCTCTGTCGGGCTCTGTCGGGCTCTGTCGGGCTCTACTGGGCTCTGTCGGGCCCTGTCGGGCCCTGTCGGGCTCTGTCGGGCCCTGTCGGGCCCTGTCGGGCTCTGTCGGGCTCTGTCGGGATCTGTCGGGCTCTGTCGGGCTCTACTGGGCCCTGTCGGGCCCTGTCGGGCTCTGTCGGGCTCTGTCGGGCCCTGTCGGGCTCTGTCGGGCTCTGTCGGGCTCTGTCGGGCTCTGTCGGGCTCTGTGGGGCCCTGTCGGGCTCTGTCGGGCTCTGTCGGGCTCTGTCGGGCCCTGTCGGGCTCTGTCAGGCCCTGTCGGTCCCTGTCGGGCTCTGTCGGGCTCTGTCGGGCCCTGTCGGGCTCTGTCGGGCTCTGTCGGGCTCTGTCGGGCTCTACTGGGCTCTACTGGGCTCTGTCGGGCTCTGTCGGGCTCTACTGGGCCCTGTCGGGCCCTGTCGGGCCCTGACGGGCTCTGTCGGGCTCTACTGGGCTCTGTCGGGCTCTGTCGGGCTCTGTCGGGCTCTGTCAGGCCCTGTCGGGCTCTGTCGGGCTCTGTCGGGCTCTACTGGGCCCTGTCGGGCTCTGTCGGGCCCTGTCGGGCTCTGTCGGGCTCTGTCGGGCCCTGTCGGGCTCTGTCGGGCTCTGTCGGGCCCTGTCGGGCTCTACTGGGCTCTGTCGCGTTCTACTGGGCTCTACTGGGCCCTGTCGGGCTCTGTCGGGCTCTGTCGGGCCCTGTCGGGCTCTGTCGGGCTCTGTCGGGCCCTGTCGGGCTCTGTCGGGCTCTGTCGGGCTCTGTCGGGCTCTACTGGGCCCTGTCGGGCTCTGTCGGGCTCTGTCGGGCTCTGTCGGGCCCTGTCAGGCTCTGTCGGGCTCTGTCGGGCCCTGTCGGGCTCTGTCGGGCTCTACTGGGCCCTGTCGGGCCCTGTCGGGCTCTGTCGGGCTCTGTCGGACCCTGTCGGGCTCTGTCGGGCTCTGTCGGGCTGTGTCGGGCTCTGTCGAGCTCTGTCGGGCTCTGTCGGGCTCTACTGGGCTCTACTGGGCTCTGTCGGGCTCTGTCGGGCTCTACTGGGCCCTGTCGGGCCCTGTCGGGCCCTGACGGGCTCTGTCGGGCTCTACTGGGCTCTGTCGGGCTCTGTCGGGCTCTGTCGGGCCCTGTCGGGCTCTGTCGGGCTCTGTCGGGCCCTGTCGGGCTCTGTCGGGCTCTGTCGGGCTCTACTGGGCTCTGTCGGGCTCTGTCGGGCTCTACTGGGCCCTGTCGGGCTCTGTCGGGCCCTGTCGGGCTCTGTCGGGCTCTGTCGGGCCCTGTCGGGCTCTGTCGGGCTCTGTCGGGCTCTGTCGGGCTCTACTGGGCTCTGTCGGGTTCTACTGGGCTCTACTGGGCCCTGTCGGGCTCTGTCGGGCTCTGTCGGGCTCTGTCGGGCCCTGTCGGGCTCTGTCGGGCTCTGTCGGGCCCTGTCGGGCTCTGTCGGGCTCTGTCGGGCTCTGTCGGGCCCTGTCGGGCTCTGTCGGGCTCTGTCGGGCCCTGTCGGGCTCTACTGGGCCCTGTCGGGCTCTGTCGGGCTCTGTCGGGCTCTGTCGGGCCCTGTCAGGCTCTGTCGGGCTCTGTCGGGCCCTGTCGGGCTCTGTCGGGCTCTACTGGGCCCAGTCGGGCCCTGTCGGGCTCTGTCGGGCTCTGTCGGGCCCTGTCGGGCTCTGTCGGGCTCTGTCGGGCTCTGTCGGGCTCTGTCGGGCTCTACTGGGCTCTACTGGGCTCTGTCGGGCTCTGTCGGGCTCTACTGGGCCCTGTCGGGCCCTGTCGGGCCCTGACGGGCTCTGTCGGGCTCTACTGGGCTCTGTCGGGCTCTGTCGGGCTCTGTCGGGCCCTGTCGGGCTCTGTCGGGCTCTGTCGGGCTCTACTGGGCTCTGTCGGGCTCTGTCGGGCCCTGTCGGGCTCTGTCGGGCTCTGTCGGGCCCTGTCGGGCTCTGTCGGGCTCTGTCGGGCTCTGTCGGGCTCTACTGGGCTCTGTCGGGCTCTGTCGGGCTCTGTCGGGCCCTGTCGGGCTCTGTCGGGCTCTGTCGGGCTCTACTGGGCTCTGTCGGGCCCTGTCGGGCTCTGTCGGGCTCTGTCGGGCTCTGTCGGGCTCTGTCGGGCTCTACTGGGCCCTGTCGGGCTCTGTCGGGCTCTGTCGGGCCCTGTCGGGCTCTACTGGGCTCTGTCGGGCTCTGTCGGGCTCTGTCAGGCCCTGTCGGGCCCTGTCGGGCTCTGTCGGGCTCTGTCGGGCCCTGTCGGGCTCTGTCGGGCTCTGTCGGGCTCTACTGGGCTCTGTCGGGCTCTGTCGGGCTCTGTCGGGCCCTGTCGGGCTCTGTCGGGCTCTGTCGGGCCCTGTCGGGCTCTGTCGGGCTCTGTCGGGCTCTGTCGGGCTCTGTCGGGTTCTACTGGGCTCTACTGGGCCCTGTCGGGCTCTGTCGGGCTCTGTCGGGCTCTGTCGGGCCCTGTCAGGCTCTGTCGGGCTCTGTCGGGCCCTGTCGGGCTCTGTCGGGCTCTACTGGGCCCTGTCGGGCCCTGTCGGGCTCTGTCGGGCTCTGTCGGGCCCTGTCGGGCTCTGTCGGGCTCTGTCGGGCTCTGTCGGGCCCTGTCGGGCTCTGTCGGGCTCTGTCGGGCTCTACTGGGCCCTGTCGGGCTCTGTCGGGCCCTGTCGGGCTCTGTCGGGCTCTGTCGGGCCCTGTCGGGCTCTGTCGGCCTCTGTCGGGCTCTACTGGGCTCTGTCGGGTTCTCCTGGGCTCTACTGGGCCCTGTCGGGCTCTGTCGGGCTCTGTCGGGCCCTGTCGGGCTCTGTCGGGCTCTGTCGGGCCCTGTCGGGCTCTGTCGGGCTCTGTCGGGCTCTGTCGGGCCCTGTCGGGCTCTGTCGGGCTCTGTCGGGCTCTGTCGGGCTCTACTGGGCCCTGTCGGGCTCTACTGGGCCCTGTCAGGCCCTGTCGGGCCCTGTCAGGCTCTGTCGGGCTCTGTCGCGCCCTGTCGGGCTCTGTCGGGCTCTACTGGGCCCTGTCGGGCCCTGTCGGGCTCTGTCGGGCTCTGTCGGGCCCTGTCGGGCTCTGTCGGGCTCTGTCGGGCTCTGTCGGGCTCTACTGGGCTCTACTGGGCTCTGTCGGGCTCTGTCGGGCTCTACTGGGCCCTGTCGGGCCCTGTCGGGACCTGACGGGCTCTGTCGGGCTCTACTGGGCTCTGTCGGGCTCTACTGGGCCCTGTCGGGCCCTGTCGGGCCCTGACGGGCTCTGTCGGGCTCTACTGGGCTCTGTCGGGCTCTGTCGGGCTCTGTCGGGCCCTGTCGGGCTCTGTCGGGCTCTGTCGGGCCCTGTCGGGCTCTGTCGGGCTCTGTCGGGCTCTACTGGGCTCTGTCGGGCTCTGTCGGGCTCTACTGGGCCCTGTCGGGCTCTGTCGGGCCCTGTCGGGCTCTGTCGGGCTCTGTCGGGCCCTGTCGGGCTCTGTCGGGCTCTGTCGGGCTCTGTCGAGCTCTACTGGGCTCTGTCGGGTTCTACTGGGCTCTACTGGGCCCTGTCGGGCTCTGTCAGGCTCTGTCGGGCCCTGTCGGGCTCTGTCGGGCTCTGTCGGGCCCTGTCGGGCTCTGTCGGGCTCTGTCGGGCCCTGTCGGGCTCTGTCGGGCTCTGTCGGGCTCTGTCGGGCTCTACTGGGCCCTGTCGGGCTCTGTCGGGCTCTGTCGGGCTCTGTCGGGCCCTGTCAGGCACTGTCGGGCTCTGTCGCGCCCTGTCGGGCTCTGTCGGGCTCTACTGGGCCCTGTCGGGCCCTGTCGGGCTCTGTCGGGCTCTGTCGGGCCCTGTCGGGCTCTGTCGGGCTCTGTCGGGCTCTGTCGGGCTCTACTGGGCTCTACTGGGCTCTGTCGGGCTCTGTCGGGCTCTACTGGGCCCTGTCGGGCCCTGTCGGGCCCTGACGGGCTCAGTCGGGCTCTACTGGGCTCTGTCGGGCTCTGTCGGGCTCTGTCGGGCCCTGTCGGGCTCTGTCGGGCTCTGTCGGACTCTACTGGGCTCTGTCGGGCTCTGTCGGGCCCTGTCGGGCTCTGTCGGGCTCTGTCGGGCCCTGTCGGGCCCTGTCGGGCTCTGTCGGGCTCTGTCGGGCTCTGTCGGGCCCTGTCCGGCCCTGTCGGGCTCTGTCGGGCCCTGTCGGGCCCTGTCGGGCTCTGTCGGACTCTGTCGGACTCTGTCGGGCTCTACTGGGCCCTGTCGGGCTCTGTCGGGCTCTGTCGGGCTCTGTCGGGCTCTGTCGGGCTCTACTGGGCTCTGTCGGGTTCTACTGGGCACTACTGGGCCCTGTCGGGCTCTGTCGGGCTCTGTCGGGCCCTGTCGGGCCCTGTCGGGCTCTGTCGGCCTCTGTCGGGCCCTGTCGGGCCCTGTCGGGCCCTGTCGGGCTCTGTCGGGCTCTGTCGGGCCCTGTCGGGCTCTGTCGGGCTCTGTCGGGCTCTACTGGGCCCTGTCGGGCCCTGTCGGGCCCTGTCGGGCTCTGTCGGGCCCTGTCAGGCTCTGTCGGGCTCTGTCGGGCCCTGTCGGGCTCTGTCGGGCTCTACTGGGTCCTCTCGGGCCCTGTCGGGCTCTGTCGGGCTCTGTCGGGCACTGTCGGGCTCTACTGGGCCCTGTCGGGCCCTGTCGGGCTCTGTCGGGCTCTGTCGGGCTCTGTCGGGCTCTACTGGGCCCTGTCGGGCCCTGTCGGGCTCTGTCGGGCTCTGTCGGGCTCTACTGGGCTCTACTGGGCTCTGTCGGGCTCTGTCGGGCTCTGTCGTGCCCTGTCGGGCCCTGTCGGGCCCTGTCGGGCTCTGTCGGGCTCTGTCGGGCTCTGTCGGGCTCTACTGGGCCCTGTCGGGCCCTGTCGGGCCCTGTCGGGCTCTGTCGGGCTCTGTCGGGCTCTGTCGGGCTCTACTGGGCTCTGTCGGGCCCTGTCGGGCCCTGTCGGGCTCTGTCGGGCCCTGTCGGGCTCTGTCGGGCTCTGTCGGGCTCTGTCGGGCTCTACTGGGCCCTGTCGGGCCCTGTCGGGCCCTGTCGGGCTCTGTCGGGCTCTGTCGGGCTCTGTCGGGCTCTACTGGGCTCTGTCGGGTTCTACTGGGCTCTACTGGGCCCTGTCGGGCTCTGTCGGGCTCTGTCGGGCTCTGTCGGGCCCTGTCGGGCTCTGTCGGGCTCTGTCGGGCCCTGTCGGGCTCTGTCGGGCTCTGTCGGGCTCTGTCGGGCCCTGTCGGGCTCTGTCGGGCTCTGTCGGGCTCTGTCGGGCTCTACTGGGCCCTGTCGGGCTCTGTCGGGCTCTGTCGGGCTCTGTCGGGCCCTGTCAGGCTCTGTCGGGCTCTGTCGCGCCCTGTCGGGCTCTGTCGGGCTCTACTGGGCCCTGTCGGGCCCTGTCGGGCTCTGTCGGGCTCTGTCAGGCCCTGTCGGGCTCTGTCGGGCTCTGTCGGGCTCTGTCGGGCTCTGTCGGGCTCTACTGGGCTCTACTGGGCTCTGTCGGGCTCTGTCGGGCTCTACTGGGCCCTGTCGGGCCCTGTCGGGCCCTGACGGGCTCAGTCGGGCTCTACTGGGCTCTGTCGGGCTCTGTCGGGCTCTGTCGGGCCCTGTCCGGCCCTGTCGGGCTCTGTCGGGCCCTGTCGGGCCCTGTCGGGCTCTGTCGGACTCTGTCGGACTCTGTCGGGCTCTACTGGGCCCTGTCGGGCTCTGTCGGGCTCTGTCGGGCTCTGTCGGGCTCTGTCGGGCTCTACTGGGCTCTGTCGGGTTCTACTGGGCTCTACTGGGCCCTGTCGGGCTCTGTCGGGCTCTGTCGGGCTCTGTCGGGCCCTGTCGGGCCCTGTCGGGCTCTGTCGGCCTCTGTCGGGCCCTGTCGGGCCCTGTCGGGCCCTGTCGGGCTCTGTCGGGCTCTGACGGGCCCTGTCGGGCTCTGTCGGGCTCTGACGGGCTCTACCGGGCCCTGTCGGGCCCTGTCGGGCTCTGTCGGGCACTGTCGGGCTCTACTGGGCCCTGTCGGGCCCTGTCGGGCTCTGTCGGGCTCTGTCGGGCTCTGTCGGGCTCTACTGGGCTCTACTGGGCTCTGTCGGGCTCTGTCGGGCTCTGTCGTGCCCTGTCGGGCCCTGTCGGGCTCTGTCGGGCTCTGTCGGGCTCTGTCGGGCTCTACTGGGCCCTGTCGGGACCTGTCGGGCCCTGTCGGGCTCTGTCGGGCTCTGTCGGGCTCTGTCGGGCTCTACTGGGCTCTGTCGGGCCCTGTCGGGCCCTGTCGGGCTCTGTCGGGCCCTGTCGGGCTCTGTCGGGCTCTGTCGGGCTCTGTCGGGCTCTACTGGGCCCTGTCGGGCCCTGTCGGGCCCTGTCGGGCTCTGTCGGGCTCTGTCGGGCTCTGTCGGGCTCTACTAGGCTCTGTCGGGCCCTGTCGGGCCCTGTCGGGCTCTGTCGGGCTCTGTCGGGCCCTGTCGGGCCCTGTCGGGCTCTGTCGGGCTCTGTCGGGCTCTACTGGGCTCTGTCGGGCCCTGTCGGGCCCTGTCGGGCTCTGTCGGGCTCTGTCGGGCTCTGTCGGGCCCTGTCGGGCTCTGTCGGGCTCTGTCAGGCCCTGTCGGGCCCTGTCGGGCTCTGTCGGGCTCTGTCGGGCCCTGTCGGGCTCTGTCGGGCTCTGTCGGGCTCTGTCGGGCTCTACTGGGCTCTACTGGGCTCTGTCGGGCTCTGTTGGGCTCTACTGGGCCCTGTCGGGCCCTGTCGGGCCCTGACGGGCTCTGTCGGGCTCTACTGGGCTCTGTCGGGCTCTGTCGGGCTCTGTCGGGCCCTGTCGGGCTCTGTCGGGCTCTGTCGGGCCCTGTCGGGCTCTGTCGGGCTCTGTCGGGCTCTACTGGGCCCTGTCGGGCTCTGTCGGGCCCTGTCGGGCTCTGTCGGGCTCTGTCCGGGCCCTGTCGGGCTCTGTCGGGCTCTGTCGGGCTCTGTCGGACTCTACTGGGCTCTGTCGGGTTCTACTGGGCTCTACTGGGCCCTGTCGGGCTCTGTCGGGCTCTGTCGGGCCCTGTCGGGCTCTGTCGGGCTCTGTCGGGCCCTGTCGGGCTCTGTCGGGCTCTGTCGGGCTCTACTGGGCCCTGTCGGGCTCTGTCGGGCTCTGTCGGGCTCTGTCGGGCCCTGTCAGGCTCTGTCGGGCTCTGTCGGGCCCTGTCGGGCTCTGTCGGGCTCTACTGGGCCCTGTCGGGCCCTGTCGGGCTCTGTCGGGCTCTGTCGGGCCCTGTCGGGCTCTGTCGGGCTCTGTCGGGCTGTGTCGGGCTCTGTCGAGCTCTGTCGGGCTCTGTCGGGCTCTACTGGGCTCTACTGGGCTCTGTCGGGCTCTGTCGGGCTCTACTGGGCCCTGTCGGGCCCTGTCGGGCCCTGACGGGCTCTGTCGGGCTCTACTGGGCTCTGTCGGGCTCTGTCGGGCTCTGTCGGGCCCTGTCGGGCTCTGTCGGGCTCTGTCGGGCCCTGTCGGGCTCTGTCGGGCTCTGTCGGGCTCTACTGGGCTCTGTCGGGCTCTGTCGGGCTCTACTGGGCTCTGTCGGGTTCTACTGGGCTCTACTGGGCCCTGTCGGGCTCTGTCGGGCTCTGTCGGGCTCTGTCGGGCCCTGTCGGGATCTGTCGGGCTCTGTCGGGCCCTGTCGGGCTCTGTCGGACTCTGTCGGGCTCTGTCGGGCCCTGTCGGGCTCTGTCGGGCTCTGTCGGGCTCTGTCGGGCTCTACTGGGCCCTGTCGGCTCTGTCGGGCTCTGTCGGGCTCTGTCGGGCCCTGTCAGGCTCTGTCGGGCTCTGTCGGGCCCTGTCGGGCTCTGTCGGGCTCTACTGGGCCCTGTCGGGCCCTGTCGGGCTCTGTCGGGCTCTGTCGGGCCCTGTCGGGCTCTGTCGGGCTCTGTCGCGCTCTACTGGGCTCTACTGGGCTCTGTCGGGCTCTGTCGGGCTCTACTGGGCCCTGTCGCGCCCTGTCGGGCCCTGACGGGCTCTGTCGGGCTCTACTGGGCTCTGTCGGGCTCTGTCCGGGCTCTGTCGGGCCCTGTCGGGCTCTGTCGGGCTCTGTCGGGCTCTGCTGGGCTCTGTCGGGCTCTGTCGGGCCCTGTCGGGCTCTGTCGGGCTCTGTCGGGCCCTGTCGGGCTCTGTCGGGCTCTACTGGGCCCTGTCGGGCCCTGTCGGGCTCTGTCGGGCTCTGTCGGGCCCTGTCGGGCCCTGTCGGGCTCTGTCGGGCTCTGTCGGGCTCTGTCGGGCTCTACTGGGCTCTACTGGGCTCTGTCGGGCTCTGTCGGGCTCTACTGGGCCCTGTCGGGCCCTGTCGGGCCCTGACGGGCTCTGTCGGGCTCTACTGGGCTCTGTCGGGCTCTGTCGGGCTCTGTCGGGCCCTGTCGGGCTCTGTCGGGCTCTGTCGGGCTCTACTGGGCTCTGTCGGGCTCTGTCGGGCCCTGTCGGGCCCTGTCGGGCTCTGTCGGGCCCTGTCGGGCTCTGTCGGGCTCTGTCGGGCTCTGTCGGGCTCTTTCGGGCCCTGTCGGGCCCTGTCGGGCTCTGTCGGGCTCTGTCGGGCCCTGTCGGGCTCTGTCGGACTCTGTCGGGCTCTACTGGGCCCTGTCGGGCTCTGTCGGGATCTGTCGGGCCCTGTCGGGCTCTGTCGGGCTCTGTCGGGCTCTGTCGGGCTCTACTGGGCTCTGTCGGGTTCTACTGGGCTCTACTGGGCCCTGTCGGGCTCTGTCGGGCTCTGTCGGGCTCTGTCGGGCCCTGTCGGGCCCTGTCGGGCTCTGTCGGCCTCTGTCGGGCTCTACTGGGCTCTGTCGGGCCCTGTCGGGCTCTCTCGGGCTCTGTCGGGCCCTGTCGGGCTCTGTCGGGCTCTGTCGGGCTCTACTGGGCCCTGTCGGGCCCTGTCGGGCCCTGTCGGGCTCTGTCGGGCCCTGTCAGGCTCTGTCGGGCTCTGTCGGGCCCTGTCGGGCTCTGTCGGGCTCTACTGGGCCCTCTCGGGCCCTGTCGGGCTCTGTCGGTCTCTGTCGGGCCCTGTCGGGCTCTGTCGGGCTCTGTCGGGCTGTGTCGGGCTCTGTCGGGCTCTACTGGGCTCTACTGGGCTCTGTCGGGCTCTGTCGGGCTCTGTCGGGCACTGTCGGGCTCTACTGGGCCCTGTCGGGCCCTGTCGGGCTCTGTCGGGCTCTGTCGGGCTCTGTCGGGCTCTACTGGGCCCTGTCGGGCCCTGTCGGGCTCTGTCGGGCTCTGTCGGGCTCTACTGGGCTCTACTGGGCTCTGTCGGGCTCTGTCGGGCTCTGTCGGGCACTGTCGGGCTCTACTGGGCCCTGTCGGGCCCTGTCGGGCTCTGTCGGGCTCTGTCGGGCTCTGTCGGGCTCTACTGGGCCCTGTCGGGCCCTGTCGGGCTCTGTCGGGCTCTGTCGGGCTCTACTGGGCTCTACTGGGCTCTGTCGGGCTCTGTCGGGCTCTGTCGGGCCCTGTCGGGCCCTGTCGGGCCCTGTCGGGCTCTGTCGGGCCCTGTCGGGCCCTGTCGGGCTCTGTCGTGCTCTGTCGGGCTCTGTCGGGCTCTACTGGGCCCTGTCGGGCCCTGTCGGGCCCTGTCGGGCTCTGTCGGGCTCTGTCGGGCTCTGTCGGGCTCTACTGGGCTCTGTCGGGCCCTGTCGGGCTCTGTCGGGCTCTGTCGGCCCTGTCGGGCCCTGTCGGGCTCTGTCGGGCTCTGTCGGGCTCTACTGGGCTCTGTCGGGCCCTGTCGGGCCCTGTCGGGCTCTGTCGGGCTCTGTCGGGCTCTGTCGGGCCCTGTCGGGCTCTGTCGGGCTCTGTCAGGCCCTGTCGGGCCCTGTCGGGCTCTGTCGGGCTCTGTCGGGCCCTGTCGGGCTCTGTCGGGCTCTGTCGGGCTCTGTCGGGCTCTACTGGGCTCTACTGGGCTCTGTCGGGCTCTGTCGGGCTCTACTGGGCCCTGTCGGGCCCTGTCGGGCCCTGACGGGCTCTGTCGGGCTCTACTGGGCTCTGTCGGGCTCTGTCGGGCTCTGTCGGGCCCTGTCGGGCCCTGTCGGGCTCTGTCGGGCTCTGTCGGGCTCTACTGGGCCCTGTCGGGCTCTGTCGGGCCCTGTCGGGCTCTGTCGGGCTCTGTCGGGCTCTGTCGGGCTCTACTGGGCTCTGTCGGGTTCTACTGGTCTCTACTGGGACCTGTCGGGCTCTGTCGGGCTCTGTCGGGCTCTGTCGGGCCCTGTCGGGCTCTGTCGGGCTCTGTCGGGCTCTGTCGGGCTCTACTGGGCCCTGTCGGGCTCTGTCGGGCTCTGTCGGGCTCTGTCGGGCCCTGTCAGGCTCTGTCGGGCTCTGTCGGGCCCTGTCGGGCTCTGTCGGGCTCTACTGGGCCCTGTCGGGCCCTGTCGGACTCTGTCGGGCTCTGTCGGGCCCTGTCGGGCTCTGTCGGGCTCTGTCGGGCTGTGTCGGGCTCTGTCGAGCTCTGTCGGGCTCTGTCGGGCTCTACTGGGCTCTACTGGGCTCTGTCGGGCTCTGTCGGGCTCTACTGGGCCCTGTCGGGCCCTGTCGGGCCCTGACGGGCTCTGTCGGGCTCTACTGGGCTCTGTCGGGCTCTGTCGGGCTCTGTCGGGCCCTGTCGGGCTCTGTCGGGCTCTGTCGGGCCCTGTCGGGCTCTGTCGGGCTCTACTGGGCTCTGTCGGGCTCTGTCGGGCTCTGTCGGGCCCTGTCGGGCTCTGTCGGGCTCTGTCGGGCTCTACTGGGCTCTGTCGGGCTCTGTCGGGCCCTGTCGGGCTCTGTCGGGCTCTGTCGGGCCCTGTCGGGCTCTGTCGGGCTCTACTGGGCCCTGTCGGGCTCTGTCGGGCTCTGTCGGGCCCTGTCAGGCCCTGTCGGGCTCTGTCGGGCTCTCTCGGGCTCTGTCGGGCTCTACTGGGCTCTACTGGGCTTTGTCGGGCTCTGTCGGGCTCTACTGGGCCCTGTCGGGCCCTGTCGGGCCCTGACGGGCTCTGTCGGGCTCTACTGGGCTCTGTCGGGCTCTGTCGGGCTCTGTCGGGCCCTGTCGGGCTCTGTCGGGCTCTGTCGGGCTCTACTGGGCTCTGTCGGGCTCTGTCGGGCCCTGTCGGGCTCTGTCGGGCTCTGTCGGGCCCTGTCGGGCTCTGTCGGGCTCTGTCGGGCCCTGTCGGGCTCTGTCGGGCTCTGTCGGGCCCTGTCGGGCTCTGTCGGACTCTGTCGGGCTCTTCTGGGCCCTGTCGGGCTCTGTCGGGCTCTGTCGGGCCCTGTCGGGCTCTGTCGGGCTCTGTCGGGCTCTGTCGGGCTCTACTGGGCTCTGTCGGGTTCTACTGGGCTCTACTGGGCCCTGTCGGGCTCTGTCGGGCTCTGTCGGGCTCTGTCGGGCCCTGTCGGGCCCTGTCGGGCTCTGTCGGCCTCTGTCGGGCCCTGTCGGGCCCTGTCGGGCCCTGTCGGGCTCTGTCGGGCTCTGTCGGTCCCTGTCGGGCTCTGTCGGGCTCTGTCGGGCTCTACTGGGCCCTGTCGGGCCCTGTCGGGCCCTGTCGGGCTCTGTCGGGCCCTGTCAGGCTCTGTCGGGCTCTGTCGGGCCCTGTCGGGCTCTGTCGGGCTCTACTGGGCCCTCTCAGGCCCTGTCGGGCTCTGTCGGTCTCTGTCGGGCCCTGTCGGGCTCTGTCGGGCTCTGTCGGGCTGTGTCGGGCTCTGTCGGGCTCTACTGGGCTCTACTGGGCTCTGTCGGGCTCTGTCGGGCTCTGTCGGGCACTGTCGGGCTTTACTGGGCCCTGTCGGGCCCTGTCGGGCTCTGTCGGGCTCTGTCGGGCTCTGTCGGGCTCTACTGGGCCCTGTCGGGCCCTGTCGGGCTCTGTCGGGCTCTGTCGGGCTCTACTGGGCTCTACTGGGCTCTGTCGGGCTGTGTCGGGCTCTGTCGTGCCCTGTCGGGCCCTGTCGGGCCCTGTCGGGCCCTGTCGGGCTCTGTCGGGCTCTGTCGGGCCCTGTCGGGCTCTGTCGTGCTCTGTCGGGCTCTGTCGGGCTCTACTGGGCCCTGTCGGGCCCTGTCGGGCCCTGTCGGGCTCTGTCGGGCTCTGTCGGGCTCTGTCGGCTCTACTGGGCTCTGTCGGGCCCTGTCGGGCTCTGTCGGGCTCTGTCGGCCCTGTCGGGCCCTGTCGGGCTCTGTCGGGCTCTGTCGGGCTCTACTGGGCTCTGTCGGGCCCTGTCGGGCCCTGTCGGGCTCTGTCGGGCTCTGTCGGGCTCTGTCGGGCCCTGTCGGGCTCTGTCGGGCTCTGTCAGGCCCTGTCGGGCCCTGTCGGGCTCTGTCGGGCTCTGTCGGGCCCTGTCGGGCTCTGTCGGGGTCTGTCGGGCTCTGTCGGGCTCTACTGGGCTCTACTGGGCTCTGTCGGGCTCTGTCGGGCTCTACTGGGCCCTGTCGGGCCCTGTCGGGCCCTGACGGGCTCTGTCGGGCTCTACTGGGCTCTGTCGGGCTCTGTCGGGCTCTGTCGGGCCCTGTCGGACTCTGTCGGGCTCTGTCGGGGCCTGTCGGGCTCTGTCGGGCTCTGTCGGGCTCTACTGGGCCCTGTCGGGCTCTGTCGGGCCCTGTCGGGCTCTGTCGGGCTCTGTCGGGCCCTGTCGGGCTCTGTCGGGCTCTGTCGGGCTCTGTCGGGCTCTACTGGGCTCTGTCGGGTTCTACTGGTCTCTACTGGGCCCTGTCGGGCTCTGTCGGGCTCTGTCGGGCTCTGTCGGGCCCTGTCGGGCTCTGTCGGGCTCTGTCGGGCTCTGTCGGGCTCTACTGGGCCCTGTCGGGCTCTGTCGGGCTCTGTCGGGCTCTGTCGGGCCCTGTCAGGCTCTGTCGGGCTCTGTCGGGCCCTGTCGGGCTCTGTCGGGCTCTACTGGGCCCTGTCGGGCCCTGTCGGGCTCTGTCGGGCTCTGTCGGGGCCCTGTCGGGCTCTGTCGGGCTCTGTCGGGCTGTGTCGGGCTCTGTCGAGCTCTGTCGGGCTCTGTCGGGCTCTACTGGGCTCTACTGGGCTCTGTCGGGCTCTGTCGGGCTCTACTGGGCCCTGTCGGGCCCTGTCGGGCCCTGACGGGCTCTGTCGGGCTCTACTGGGCTCTGTCGGGCTCTGTCGGGCTCTGTCGGGCCCTGTCGGGCTCTGTCGGGCTCTGTCGGGCCCTGTCGGGCTCTGTCGGGCTCTGTCGGGCTCTACTGGGCTCTGTCGGGCTCTGTCGGGCTCTACTGGGCCCTGTCGGGTTCTACTGGGCTCTACTGGGCCCTGTCGGGCTCTGTCGGGCCCTGTCGGGCTCTGTCGGGCTCTGTCGGGCCCTGTCGGGCTCTGTCGGGCTCTGTCGGGCTCTACTGGGCCCTGTCGGGCTCTGTCGGGCTCTGTCGGGCTCTGTCGGGCCCTGTCAGGCTCTGTCGGGCTCTGTCGGGCCCTGTCGGGCTCTGTCGGGCTCTACTGGGCCCTGTCGGGCTCTGTCGGGCTCTGTCGGGCTCTGTCGGGCTCTACTGGGCTCTACTGGGCTCTGTCGGGCTCTGTCGGGCTCTACTGGGCCCTGTCGGGCCCTGTCGGGCCCTGACGGGCTCTGTCGGGCTCTACTGGGCTCTGTCGGGCTCTGTCGGGCTCTGTCGGGCCCTGTCGGGCTCTGTCGGGCTCTGTCGGGCTCTACTGGGCTCTGTCGGGCTCTGTCGGGCCCTGTCGGGCTCTGTCGGGCTCTGTCGGGCTCTGTCGGGCTCTACTGGGCTCTGTCGGGCCCTGTCGGGCTCTGTCGGGCTCTGTCGGGCTCTACTGGGCTCTGTCGGGCTCTGTCGGGCCCTGTCGGGCTCTGTCGGGCTCTGTCGGGCTCTGTCGGGCTCTACTGGGCCCTGTCGGGCTCTGTCGGGCTCTGTCGGGCCCTGTCGGGCCCTGTCGGGCTCTGTCGGGCTCTGTCGGGCTCTACTGGGCTCTGTCGGGCTCTGTCGGGCTCTGTCAGGCCCTGTCGGGCCCTGTCGGGCTCTGTCGGGCTCTGTCGGGCCCTGTCGGGCTCTGTCGGGCCCTGTCGGGCCCTGTCGGGCTCTGTCGGGCTCTGTCGGGCTCTACTGGGCCCTGTCGGGCTCTGTCGGGCTCTGTCGGTCTCTGTCGGGCTCTACTGGGCCCTGTCGGTCTCTGTCGGGCTCTGTCGGGCCCTGTCGGGCTCTGTCGGGCTCTACTGGGCCCTGTCGGGCTCTGTCAAGCTCTGTCGGGCTCTACTGGGCTCTGTCGGGCTCTGTCGGGCTCTGTCGGGCCCTGTCGGGCTCTGTCGGGCTCTGTCGGGCCCTGTCGGGCTCTGTCGGACTCTGTCGGGCCCTGTCGGGCTCTGTCGGGCTCTGTCGGGCTCTGTCGGGCTCTGTCGGGTTCTACTGGGCTCTACTGGGCCCTGTCGGGCTCTGTCGGGCTCTGTCGGGCTCTGTCGGGCCCTGTCAGGCTCTGTCGGGCTCTGTCGGGCCCTGTCGGGCTCTGTCGGGCTCTACTGGGCCCTGTCGGGCTCTGTCGGGCTCTGTCGGGCTCTGTCGGGCTCTACTGGGCTCTACTGGGCTCTGTCGGGCTCTGTCGGGCTCTACTGGGCCCTGTCGGGCCCTGTCGGGCCCTGACGGGCTCTGTCGGGCTCTACTGGGCTCTGTCGGGCTCTGTCGGGCTCTGTCGGGCCCTGTCGGGCTCTGTCGGGCTCTGTCGGGCTCTACTGGGCTCTGTCGGGCCCTGTCGGGCCCTGTCGGGCTCTGTCGGGCTCTGTCGGGCTCTGTCGGGCCCTGTCGGGCTCTGTCGGGCTCTGTCAGGCCCTGTCGGGCCCTGTCGGGCTCTGTCGGGCTCTGTCGGGCCCTGTCGGGCTCTGTCGGGGTCTGTCGGGCTCTGTCGGGCTCTACTGGGCTCTACTGGGCTCTGTCGGGCTCTGTCGGGCTCTACTGGGCCCTGTCGGGCCCTGTCGGGCCCTGACGGGCTCTGTCGGGCTCTACTGGGCTCTGTCGGGCTCTGTCAGGCTCTGTCGGGCCCTGTCGGACTCTGTCGGGCTCTGTCGGGGCCTGTCGGGCTCTGTCGGGCTCTGTCGGGCTCTACTGGGCCCTGTCGGGCTCTGTCGGGCCCTGTCGGGCTCTGTCGGGCTCTGTCGGGCCCTGTCGGGCTCTGTCGGGCTCTGTCGGGCTCTGTCGGGCTCTACTGGGCTCTGTCGGGTTCTACTGGTCTCTACTGGGCCCTGTCGGGCTCTGTCGGGCTCTGTCGGGCTCTGTCGGGCCCTGTCGGGCTCTGTCGGGCTCTGTCGGGCTCTGTCGGGCTCTACTGGGCCCTGTCGGGCTCTGTCGGGCTCTGTCGGGCTCTGTCGGGCCCTGTCAGGCTCTGTCGGGCTCTGTCGGGCCCTGTCGGGCTCTGTCGGGCTCTACTGGGCCCTGTCGGGCCCTGTCGGGCTCTGTCGGGCTCTGTCGGGGCCCTGTCGGGCTCTGTCGGGCTCTGTCGGGCTGTGTCGGGCTCTGTCGAGCTCTGTCGGGCTCTGTCGGGCTCTACTGGGCTCTACTGGGCTCTGTCGGGCTCTGTCGGGCTCTACTGGGCCCTGTCGGGCCCTGTCGGGCCCTGACGGGCTCTGTCGGGCTCTACTGGGCTCTGTCGGGCTCTGTCGGGCTCTGTCGGGCCCTGTCGGGCTCTGTCGGGCTCTGTCGGGCCCTGTCGGGCTCTGTCGGGCTCTGTCGGGCTCTACTGGGCTCTGTCGGGCTCTGTCGGGCTCTACTGGGCCCTGTCGGGTTCTACTGGGCTCTACTGGGCCCTGTCGGGCTCTGTCGGGCCCTGTCGGGCTCTGTCGGGCTCTGTCGGGCCCTGTCGGGCTCTGTCGGGCTCTGTCGGGCTCTACTGGGCCCTGTCGGGCTCTGTCGGGCTCTGTCGGGCTCTGTCGGGCCCTGTCAGGCTCTGTCGGGCTCTGTCGGGCCCTGTCGGGCTCTACTGGGCTCTACTGGGCCCTGTCGGGCTCTGTCGGGCTCTACTGGGCCCTGTCGGGCCCTGTCGGGCCCTGACGGGCTCTGTCGGGCTCTACTGGGCTCTGTCGGGCTCTGTCGGGCTCTGTCGGGCCCTGTCGGGCTCTGTCGGGCTCTGTCGGGCTCTACTGGGCTCTGTCGGGCTCTGTCGGGCCCTGTCGGGCTCTGTCGGGCTCTGTCGGGCTCTGTCGGGCTCTACTGGGCTCTGTCGGGCCCTGTCGGGCTCTGTCGGGCTCTGTCGGGCTCTACTGGGCTCTGTCGGGCTCTGTCGGGCCCTGTCGGGCTCTGTCGGGCTCTGTCGGGCTCTGTCGGGCTCTACTGGGCCCTGTCGGGCTCTGTCGGGCTCTGTCGGGCCCTGTCGGGCCCTGTCGGGCTCTGTCGGGCTCTGTCGGGCTCTACTGGGCTCTGTCGGGCTCTGTCGGGCTCTGTCAGGCCCTGTCGGGCCCTGTCGGGCTCTGTCGGGCTCTGTCGGGCCCTGTCGGGCTCTGTCGGGCCCTGTCGGGCCCTGTCGGGCTCTGTCGGGCTCTGTCGGGCTCTACTGGGCCCTGTCGGGCTCTGTCGGGCTCTGTCGGTCTCTGTCGGGCTCTACTGGGCCCTGTCGGTCTCTGTCGGGCTCTGTCGGGCCCTGTCGGGCTCTGTCGGGCTCTACTGGGCCCTGTCGGGCTCTGTCAAGCTCTGTCGGGCTCTACTGGGCTCTGTCGGGCTCTGTCGGGCTCTGTCGGGCCCTGTCGGGCTCTGTCGGGCTCTGTCGGGCCCTGTCGGGCTCTGTCGGACTCTGTCGGGCCCTGTCGGGCTCTGTCGGGCTCTGTCGGGCTCTGTCGGGCTCTGTCGGGTTCTACTGGGCTCTACTGGGCCCTGTCGGGCTCTGTCGGGCTCTGTCGGGCTCTGTCGGGCCCTGTCAGGCTCTGTCGGGCTCTGTCGGGCCCTGTCGGGCTCTGTCGGGCTCTACTGGGCCCTGTCGGGCTCTGTCGGGCTCTGTCGGGCTCTGTCGGGCTCTACTGGGCTCTACTGGGCTCTGTCGGGCTCTGTCGGGCTCTACTGGGCCCTGTCGGGCCCTGTCGGGCCCTGACGGGCTCTGTCGGGCTCTACTGGGCTCTGTCGGGCTCTGTCGGGCTCTGTCGGGCCCTGTCGGGCTCTGTCGGGCTCTGTCGGGCTCTACTGGGCTCTGTCGGGCTCTGTCGGGCCCTGTCGGGCTCTGTCGGGCTCTGTCGGGCTCTGTCGGGCTCTACTGGGCTCTGTCGGGCCCTGTCGGGCTCTGTCGGGCTCTGTCGGGCTCTACTGGGCTCTGTCGGGCTCTGTCGGGCCCTGTCGGGCTCTGTCGGGCTCTGTCGGGCTCTGTCGGGCTCTACTGGGCCCTGTCGGGCTCTGTCGGGCTCTGTCGGGCCCTGTCGGGCCCTGTCGGGCTCTGTCGGGCTCTGTCGGGCTCTACTGGGCTCTGTCGGGCTCTGTCGGGCTCTGTCAGGCCCTGTCGGGCCCTGTCGGGCTCTGTCGGGCTCTGTCGGGCCCTGTCGGGCTCTGTCGGGCCCTGTCGGGCCCTGTCGGGCTCTGTCGGGCTCTGTCGGGCTCTACTGGGCCCTGTCGGGCTCTGTCGGGCTCTGTCGGTCTCTGTCGGGCTCTACTGGGCCCTGTCGGTCTCTGTCGGGCTCTGTCGGGCCCTGTCGGGCTCTGTCGGGCTCTACTGGGCCCTGTCGGGCTCTGTCAAGCTCTGTCGGGCTCTACTGGGCTCTGTCGGGCTCTGTCGGGCTCTGTCGGGCCCTGTCGGGCTCTGTCGGGCTCTGTCGGGCCCTGTCGGGCTCTGTCGGACTCTGTCGGGCCCTGTCGGGCTCTGTCGGGCTCTGTCGGGCTCTGTCGGGCTCTGTCGGGTTCTACTGGGCTCTACTGGGCCCTGTCGGGCTCTGTCGGGCTCTGTCGGGCTCTGTCGGGCCCTGTCAGGCTCTGTCGGGCTCTGTCGGGCCCTGTCGGGCTCTGTCGGGCTCTACTGGGCCCTGTCGGGCCCTGTCGGGCCCTGTCGGGCTCTGTCGGGCTCTGTCGGGCTCTGTCGGGCTCTGTCGAGCTCTGTCGGGCTCTGTCGGGCTCTACTGGGCTCTACTGGGCTCTGTCGGGCTCTGTCGGGCTCTACTGGGCCCTGTCGGGCCCTGTCGGGCCCTGACGGGCTCTGTCGGGCTCTACTGGGCTCTGTCGGGCTCTGTCGGGCTCTGTCGGGCCCTGTCGGGCTCTGTCGGGCTCTGTCGGGCCCTGTCGGGCTCTGTCGGGCTCTGTCGGGCTCTACTGGGCTCTGTCGGGCTCTGTCGGGCTCTACTGGGCCCTGTCGGGCTCTGTCGGGCTCTGTCGGGCCCTGTCGGGCTCTGTCGGGCTCTGTCGGGCTCTGTCGGGCTCTACTGGGCTCTGTCGGGTTCTACTGGGCTCTACTGGGCCCTGTCGGGCTCTGTCGGGCTCTGTTGGGCCCTGTCGGGCTCTGTCGGGCTCTGTCGGGCCCTGTCGGGCTCTGTCGGGCTCTGTCGGGCTCTGTCGGGCCCTGTCGGGCTCTGTCGGGCTCTGTCGGGCTCTGTCGGGCTCTACTGGGCCCTGTCGGGCTCTGTCGGGCTCTGTCGGGCCCTGTCAGGCTCTGTCGGGCTCTGTCGCGCCCTGTCGGGCTCTGTCGGGCTCTACTGGGCCCTGTCGGGCCCTGTCGGGCTCTGTCGGGCCCTGTCGGGCTCTGTCGGGCTCTGTCGGGCTCTGTCGGGCTCTACAGGGCTCTACTGGGCTCTGTCGGGCTCTGTCGGGTTCTACTGGGCCCTGTCGGGCCCTGTCGGGCCCTGACGGGCTCTGTCGGGCTCTACTGGGCTCTGTCGGGCTCTACTGGGCCCTGTCGGGCCCTGTCGGGCCCTGACGGGCTCTGTCGGGCTCTACTGGGCTCTGTCGGGCTCTGTCGGGCTCTGTCGGGCCCTGTCGGGCTCTGTCGGGCTCTGTCGGGCCCTGTCGGGCTCTGTCGGGCTCTGTCGGGCTCTACTGGGCCCTGTCGGGCTCTGTCGGGCTCTGTCGGGCCCTGTCGGGCTCTGTCGGGCTCTGTCGGGCCCTGTCGGGCTCTGTCGGGCTCTGTCGGGCTCTACTGGGCTCTGTCGGGCTCTGTCGGGCCCTGTCGGGCTCTGTCGGGCTCTGTCGGGCTCTACTGGGCTCTGTCGGGCTCTGTCGGGCTCTACTGGGCCCTGTCGGGCTCTGTCGGGCCCTGTCGGGCTCTGTCGGGCCCTGTCGGGCTCTGTCGGGCTCTGTCGGGCTCTGTCGGGCTCTACTGGGCCCTGTCGGGCTCTGTCGGGCTCTGTCGGGCTCTGTCGGGCCCTGTCAGGCTCTGTCGGGCTCTGTCGCGCCCTGTCGGGCTCTGTCGGGCTCTACTGGGCCCTGTCGGGCTCTGTCGGGCTCTGTCGGGCCCTGTCGGGCTCTGTCGGGCTCTGTCGGGCTCTGTCGGGCTCTACTGGGCTCTACTGGGCTCTGTCGGGCTCTGTCGGGCTCTACTGGGCCCTGTCGGGCCCTGTCGGGCCCTGACGGGCTCTGTCGGGCTCTACTGGGCTCTGTCGGGCTCTGTCGGGCTCTGTCGGGCCCTGTCGGGCTCTGTCGGGCTCTGTCGGGCTCTACTGGGCTCTGTCGGGCTCTGTCGGGCCCTGTCGGGCTCTGTCGGGCTCTGTCGGGCTCTGTCGGGCCCTGTCGGGCTCTGTCGGCCTCTGTCGGGCCCTGTCGGGCTCTGTCGGGCCCTGTCGGGCTCTGTCGGGCTCTGTCGGGCTCTGTCGGGCCCTGTCGGGCTCTGTCGGGCCCTGTCGGGCTCTGTCGGGCTCTGTCGGGCCCTGTCGGGCTCTGTCGGGCTCTGTCGGGCCCTGTCGGGCCCTGTCGGGCTTTGTCGGCCTCTGTCGGGCCCTGTCGGGCCCTGTCGGGCTCTGTCGGCCTCTGTCGGGCTCTGTCGGGCCCTGTCGGGCTCTGTCGGGCTCTGTCAGGCCCTGTCGGGCCCTGTCGGGCTCTGTCGGGCTCTGTCGGGCCCTGTCGGGCTCTGTCGGGCTCTGTCGGGCTCTGTCGGGCTCTACTGGGCTCTACTGGGCTCTGTCGGGCTCTGTCGGGCTCTACTGGGCCCTGTCGGGCCCTGTCGGGCCCTGACGGGCTCTGTCGGGCTCTACTGGGCTCTGTCGGGCTCTGTCGGGCTCTGTCGGGCCCTGTCGGGCTCTGTCGGGCTCTGTCGGGCCCTGTCGGGCTCTGTCGGGCTCTGTCGGGCTCTACTGGGCCCTGTCGGGCTCTGTCGGGCCCTGTCGGGCTCTGTCGGGCTCTGTCGGGCCCTGTCGGGCTCTGTCGGGCTCTGTCGGGCTCTGTCGGGCTCTACTGGGCTCTGTCGGGTTCTACTGGGCTCTACTGGGCCCTGTCGGGCTCTGTCGGGCTCTGTCGGGCCCTGTCGGGCCCTGTCGGGCTCTGTCGGCCTCTGTCGGGCCCTGTCGGGCCCTGTCGGGCTCTGTCGGGCTCTGTCGGGCCCTGTCGGGCTCTGTCGGGCTCTGTCGGGCTCTACTGGGCCCTGTCGGGCCCTGTCGGGCCCTGTCGGGCTCTGTCGGGCCCTGTCAGGCTCTGTCGGGCTCTGTCGGGCCCTGTCGGGCTCTGTCGGGCTCTACTGGGCCCTCTCGGGCCCTGTCGGGCTCTGTCGGTCTCTGTCGGGCCCTGTCGGGCTCTGTCGGGCTCTGTCGGGCTGTGTCGGGCTCTGTCGGGCTCTACTGGGCTCTACTGGGCTCTGTCGGGCTCTGTCGGGCTCTGTCGGGCACTGTCGGGCTCCACTGGGCCCTGTCGGGCCCTGTCGGGCTCTGTCGGGCTCTGTCGGGCTCTGTCGGGCTCTACTGGGCCCTGTCGGGCCCTGTCGGGCTCTGTCGGGCTCTGTCGGGCTCTACTGGGCTCTACTGGGCTCTGTCGGGCTGTGTCGGGCTCTGTCGTGCCCTGTCGGGCCCTGTCGGGCCCTGTCGGGCCCTGTCGGGCTCTGTCGGGCTCTGTCGGGCCCTGTCGGGCTCTGTCGTGCTCTGTCGGGCTCTGTCGGGCTCTACTGGGCCCTGTCGGGCCCTGTCGGGCCCTGTCGGGCTCTGTCGGGCTCTGTCGGGCTCTGTCGGCTCTACTGGGCTCTGTCGGGCCCTGTCGGGCTCTGTCGGGCTCTGTCGGCCCTGTCGGGCCCTGTCGGGCTCTGTCGGGCTCTGTCGGGCTCTACTGGGCTCTGTCGGGCCCTGTCGGGCCCTGTCGGGCTCTGTCGGGCTCTGTCGGGCTCTGTCGGGCCCTGTCGGGCTCTGTCGGGCTCTGTCAGGCCCTGTCGGGCCCTGTCGGGCTCTGTCGGGCTCTGTCGGGCCCTGTCGGGCTCTGTCGGGGTCTGTCGGGCTCTGTCGGGCTCTACTGGGCTCTACTGGGCTCTGTCGGGCTCTGTCGGGCTCTACTGGGCCCTGTCGGGCCCTGTCGGGCCCTGACGGGCTCTGTCGGGCTCTACTGGGCTCTGTCGGGCTCTGTCGGGCTCTGTCGGGCCCTGTCGGACTCTGTCGGGCTCTGTCGGGGCCTGTCGGGCTCTGTCGGGCTCTGTCGGGCTCTACTGGGCCCTGTCGGGCTCTGTCGGGCCCTGTCGGGCTCTGTCGGGCTCTGTCGGGCCCTGTCGGGCTCTGTCGGGCTCTGTCGGGCTCTGTCGGGCTCTACTGGGCTCTGTCGGGTTCTACTGGTCTCTACTGGGCCCTGTCGGGCTCTGTCGGGCTCTGTCGGGCTCTGTCGGGCCCTGTCGGGCTCTGTCGGGCTCTGTCGGGCTCTGTCGGGCTCTACTGGGCCCTGTCGGGCTCTGTCGGGCTCTGTCGGGCTCTGTCGGGCCCTGTCAGGCTCTGTCGGGCTCTGTCGGGCCCTGTCGGGCTCTGTCGGGCTCTACTGGGCCCTGTCGGGCCCTGTCGGGCTCTGTCGGGCTCTGTCGGGCCCTGTCGGGCTCTGTCGGGCTCTGTCGGGCTGTGTCGGGCTCTGTCGAGCTCTGTCGGGCTCTGTCGGGCTCTACTGGGCTCTACTGGGCTCTGTCGGGCCCTGTCGGGCCCTGACGGGCTCTGTCGGGCTCTACTGGGCCCTGTCGGGCTCTGTCGGGCCCTGTCGGGCTCTGTCGGGCTCTGTCGGGCCCTGTCAGGCTCTGTCGGGCTCTGTCGGGCTCTACTGGGCCCTGTCGGGCTCTGTCGGGCTCTGTCGGGCTCTGTCGGGCCCTGTCAGGCTCTGTCGGGCTCTGTCGGGCCCTGTCGGGCTCTGTCGGGCTCTACTGGGCCCTGTCGGGCTCTGTCGGGCTCTGTCGGGCTCTGTCGGGCTCTACTGGGCTCTACTGGGCTCTGTCGGGCTCTGTCGGGCTCTACTGGGCCCTGTCGGGCCCTGTCGGGCCCTGACGGGCTCTGTCGGGCTCTACTGGGCTCTGTCGGGCTCTGTCGGGCTCTGTCGGGCCCTGTCGGGCTCTGTCGGGCTCTGTCGGGCTCTACTGGGCTCTGTCGGGCTCTGTCGGGCCCTGTCGGGCTCTGTCGGGCTCTGTCGGGCTCTGTCGGGCTCTACTGGGCTCTGTCGGGCTCTGTCGGGCTCTGTCGGGCCCTGTCGGGCTCTGTCGGGCTCTGTCGGGCTCTACTGGGCTCTGTCGGGCTCTGTCGGGCCCTGTCGGGCTCTGTCGGGCTCTGTCGGGCTCTGTCGGGCTCTACTGGGCCCTGTCGGGCTCTGTCGGGCTCTGTCGGGCCCTGTCGGGCCCTGTCGGGCTCTGTCGGGCTCTGTCGGGCTCTACTGGGCTCTGTCGGGCTCTGTCGGGCTCTGTCAGGCCCTGTAGGGCCCTGTCGGGCTCTGTCGGGCTCTGTCGGGCCCTGTCGGGCTCTGTCGGGCCCTGTCGGGCCCTGTCGGGCTCTGTCGGGCTCTGTCGGGCTCTACTGGGCCCTGTCGGGCTCTGTCGGGCTCTGTCGGTCTCTGTCGGGCTCTACTGGGCCCTGTCGGTCTCTGTCGGGCTCTGTCGGGCCCTGTCGGGCTCTGTCGGGCTCTGTCGGGCTCTACTGGGCCCTGTCGGGCTCTGTCAAGCTCTGTCGGGCTCTACTGGGCTCTGTCGGGCTCTGTCGGGCTCTGTCGGGCCCTGTCGGGCTCTGTCGGGCTCTGTCGGGCCCTGTCGGGCTCTGTCGGACTCTGTCGGGCCCTGTCGGGCTCTGTCGGGCTCTGTCGGGCTCTGTCGGGCTCTGTCGGGTTCTACTGGGCTCTACTGGGCCCTGTCGGGCTCTGTCGGGCTCTGTCGGGCTCTGTCGGGCCCTGTCAGGCTCTGTCGGGCTCTGTCGGGCCCTGTCGGGCTCTGTCGGGCTCTACTGGGCCCTGTCGGGCCCTGTCGGGCCCTGTCGGGCTCTGTCGGGCTCTGTCGGGCTCTATCGGGCTCTGTCGAGCTCTGTCGGGCTCTGTCGGGCTCTACTGGGCTCTACTGGGCTCTGTCGGGCTCTGTCGGGCTCTACTGGGCCCTGTCGGGCCCTGTCGGGCCCTGACGGGCTCTGTCGGGCTCTACTGGGCTCTGTCGGGCTCTGTCGGGCTCTGTCGGGCCCTGTCGGGCTCTGTCGGGCTCTGTCGGGCCCTGTCGGGCTCTGTCGGGCTCTGTCGGGCTCTACTGGGCTCTGTCGGGCTCTGTCGGGCTCTACTGGGCCCTGTCGGGCTCTGTCGGGCTCTGTCGGGCCCTGTCGGGCTCTGTCGGGCTCTGTCGGGCTCTGTCGGGCTCTACTGGGCTCTGTCGGGTTCTACTGGGCTCTACTGGGCCCTGTCGGGCTCTGTCGGGCTCTGTTGGGCCCTGTCGGGCTCTGTCGGGCTCTGTCGGGCCCTGTCGGGCTCTGTCGGGCTCTGTCGGGCTCTGTCGGGCCCTGTCGGGCTCTGTCGGGCTCTGTCGGGCTCTGTCGGGCTCTACTGGGCCCTGTCGGGCTCTGTCGGGCTCTGTCGGGCCCTGTCAGGCTCTGTCGGGCTCTGTCGCGCCCTGTCGGGCTCTGTCGGGCTCTACTGGGCCCTGTCGGGCCCTGTCGGGCTCTGTCGGGCCCTGTCGGGCTCTGTCGGGCTCTGTCGGGCTCTGTCGGGCTCTGTCGGGCTCTACTGGGCTCTACTGGGCTCTGTCGGGCTCTGTCGGGTTCTACTGGGCCCTGTCGGGCCCTGTCGGGCCCTGACGGGCTCTGTCGGGCTCTACTGGGCTCTGTCGGGCTCTGTCGGGCTCTGTCGGGCCCTGTCGGGCTCTGTCGGGCTCTGTCGGGCCCTGTCGGGCTCTGTCGGGCTCTGTCGGGCTCTACTGGGCCCTGTCGGGCTCTGTCGGGCTCTGTCGGGCCCTGTCGGGCTCTGTCGGGCTCTGTCGGGCTCTACTGGGCTCTGTCGGGCTCTGTCGGGCCCTGTCGGGCTCTGTCGGGATCTGTCGAGCTCTACTGGGCTCTGTCGGGCTCTGTCGGGCTCTACTGGGCCCTGTCGGGCTCTGTCGGGCCCTGTCGGGCTCTGTCGGGCTCTGTCGGGCTCTGTCGGGCTCTACTGGGCCCTGTCGGGCTCTGTCGGGCTCTGTCGGGCTCTGTCGGGCCCTGTCAGGCTCTGTCGGGCTCTGTCGCGCCCTGTCGGGCTCTGTCGGGCTCTACTGGGCCCTGTCGGGCTCTGTCGGGCTCTGTCGGGCCCTGTCGGGCTCTGTCGGGCTCTGTCGGGCTCTGTCGGGCTCTACTGGGCTCTACTGGGCTCTGTCGGGCTCTGTCGGGCTCTACTGGGCCCTGTCGGGCCCTGTCGGGCCCTGACGGGCTCTGTCGGGCTCTACTGGGCTCTGTCGGGCTCTGTCGGGCTCTGTCGGGCCCTGTCGGGCTCTGTCGGGCTCTGTCGGGCTCTACTGGGCTCTGTCGGGCTCTGTCGGGCCCTGTCGGGCTCTGTCGGGCTCTGTCGGGCTCTGTCGGGCCCTGTCGGGCTCTGTCGGCCTCTGTCGGGCCCTGTCGGGCTCTGTCGGGCCCTGTCGGGCTCTGTCGGGCTCTGTCGGGCTCTGTCGGGCCCTGTCGGGCTCTGTCGGGCCCTGTCGGGCTCTGTCGGGCTCTGTCGGGCCCTGTCGGGCTCTGTCGGGCTCTGTCGGGCCCTGTCGGGCCCTGTCGGGCTTTGTCGGCCTCTGTCGGGCCCTGTCGGGCCCTGTCGGGCTCTGTCGGGCTCTGTCGGGCCCTGTCGGGCTCTGTCGGGCTCTGTCGGGCTCTACTGGGCCCTGTCGGGCCCTGTCGGGCCCTGTCGGGCTCTGTCGGGCCCTGTCAGGCTCTGTCGGGCTCTGTCGGGCCCTGTCGGGCTCTGTCGGGCTCTACTGGGCCCTCTCGGGCCCTGTCGGGCTCTGTCGGGCTCTGTCGGGCCCTGTCGGGCTCTGTCGGGCTCTGTCGGGCTGTGTCGGGCTCTGTCGGGCTCTACTGGGCTCTACTGGGCTCTGTCGGGCTCTGTCGGGCTCTGTCGGGCACTGTCGGGCTCTACTGGGCCCTGTCGGGCTCTGTCGGGCTCTGTCGGGCTCTGTCGGGCTCTGTCGGGCTCTACTGGGCCCTGTCGGGCCCTGTCGGGCTCTGTCGGGCTCTGTCGGGCTCTACTGGGCTCTACTGGGCTCTGTCGGGCTCTGTCGTGCCCTGTCGGGCCCTGTCGGGCCCTGTCGGGCCCTGTCGGGCTCTGTCGGGCTCTGTCGGGCCCTGTCGGGCTCTGTCGGGCTCTGTCGGGCTCTGTCGGGCTCTACTGGGCCCTGTCGGGCCCTGTCGGGCCCTGTCGGGCTCTGTCGGGCTCTGTCGGGCTCTGTCGGGCTCTACTGGGCTCTGTCGGGCCCTGTCGGTCCCTGTCGGGCTCTGTCGGTCTCTGTCGGGCCCTGTCGGGCCCTGTCGGGCTCTGTCGGGCTCTGTCGGGCTCTACTGGGCTCTGTCGGGCCCTGTCGGGCTCTGTCGGGCTCTGTCGGGCTCTGTCGGGCCCTGTCGGGCTCTGTCGGGCTCTGTCGGGCCCTGTCGGGCTCTGTCGGGCTCTACTGGGCCCTGTCGGGCCCTGTCGGGCCCTGTCGGGCCCTGTCGGGCTCTGTCGGGCTCTGTCGGGCTCTACTGGGCTCTACTGGGCTCTGTCGGGCTCTGTCGGGCTCTACTGGGCTCTACTGGGCTCTGTCGGGCTCTGTCGGGCTCTGTCGGGCTCTACTGGGCCCTGTCGGGCCCTGTCGGGCTCTGTCGGGCTCTGTCGGGCTCTGTTGGGCTCTACTGGGCCTGTCGGGCCCTGTCGGGCTCTGTCGGGCTCTGTCGGGCTCTGTCGGGCTCTACTGGGCTCTACTGGGCTCTGTCGGGCTCTGTCGGGCTCTGTCGGGCCCTGTCGGGCTCTGTCGGGCTCTGTCGTGCCCTGTCGGGCCCTGTCGGGCTCTGTCGGGCCCTGTCGGGCCCTGTCGGGCTCTGTCGGGCTCTGTCGGGCTCTGTCGGGCTCTACTCGGCCCTGTCGGGCCCTGTCGGGCCCTGTCGGGCTCTGTCGGGCTCTCTCGGGCTCTGTCAGGCTCTACTGGGCTCTGTCGGGCCCTGTCGGGCCCTGTCGGGCCCTCTCGGGCTCTGTCGGGCTCTGTCGGGCTCTACTGGGCTCTGTCGGGCCCTGTCGGGCTCTGTCGGGCTCTGTCGGGCTCTGTCGGGCTCTACTGGGCTCTGTCGGGCCCTGTCGGGCTCTGTCGGGCTCTGTCGGGCTCTACTGGGCCCTGTTGGGCTCTGTCGGGCCCTGTCGGGCTCTGTCGGGCCCTGTCGGGCTCTGTCGGGCTCTGTCGGGCTCTGTCGGGCTCTACTGGGCTCTGTCGGGTTCTACTGGGCTCTACTGGGCCCTGTCGGGCTCTGTCGGGCTCTGTCGGGCTCTGTCGGGCTCTACTGGGCCCTGTCGGGCTCTGTCGGGCTCTGTCGGGCTCTGTCGGGCCCTGTCAGGCTCTGTCGGGCTCTGTCGGGCCCTGTCGGGCTCTGTCGGGCTCTACTGGGCCCTGTCGGGCTCTGTCGGGCTCTGTCGGGCCCTGTCGGGCCCTGTCGGGCTCTGTCGGGCTCTGTCGGGCTCTACTGGGCTCTGTCGGGCTCTGTCGGGCTCTACTGGGCCCTGTCGGGCTCTGTCGGGCTCTGTGGGGCCCTGTCGGGCTCTGTCGGGCTCTGTCGGGCCCTGTCGGGCTCTGTCGGGCCCTGTCGGGCCCTGTCGGGCTCTGTCGGGCTCTGTCGGGCCCTGTCGGGCTCTGTCGGGCTCTGTCGGGCTCTGTCGGGCTCTACTGGGACCTGTCGGGCTCTGTCGGGCCCTGTCGGGCCCTGTCGGGCTCTGTCGGGCTCTGTCGGGCCCTGTCGGGCTCTGTCGGCCTCTGTCGGGCTCTACTGGGCCCTGTCGGGCTCTGTCGGGCTCTGTCGGGCTCTGTCGGGCTCTGTCGGGCTCTACTGGGCTCTACTGTTCCCTGTCGGGCCCTGTCGGGCTCTGTCGGGCCCTGTCGGGCCCTGTCGGGCTCTGTCGGGCTCTGTCGGGCCCTGTCGGGCTCTGTCGGGCTCTGTCGGGCCCTGTCGGGCTCTGTCGGGCCCTGTCGGGCTCTGTCGGGCTCTGTCGGGCTCTACTGTGCTCTACTGTTCCCTGTCGGGCCCTGTCGGGCTCTGTCGGGCCCTGTCGGCCTCTGTTGGGCCCTGTCGGGCCCTGTCGGGCCCTGTCGGGCTCTGTCGGGCTCTGTCGGGCCCTGTCGGGCTCTGTCAGGATCTGTCGGGCCCTGTCGGGCTCTGTCGGGCTCTTTCGGGATCTGTCGGGCTCTGTCGGGCTCTACTGTGCTCTGTCGGGCTCTGTCGGGCTCTGTTGGGCTCTACTGGGCCCTGTCGGGCTCTGTCGGGCTCTGTCGGGCCCTGTCGGGCTCTGTCGGGCCCTGTCGGGCTCTGTCGGGCTCTGTCGGGCTCTGTCGGGCTCTACTGGGCCCTGTCGGGCCCTGTCGGGCTCTGTCGGGCTCTGTCGGGCTCTGTCGGGCTCTACTGGTCTCTGTCGGGCCCTGTCGGGCCCTGTCGGGCTCTGTCGGGCTCTGTCGGGCTCTACTGGGCTCTGTCGGGCTCTGTCGGGCTCTGTCGGGCTCTACTGGGCTCTGTCGGGCTCTGTCGGGCTCTCTCGGGCTCTACTGGGCTCTGTCGGGCTCTATTGGGGTCTGTCGGGCCCTGTCGGGCTCTGTCGGGCTCTGTCGGGCCCTGTCGGGCCCTTGCGGGCTCTGTCGGGCTCTGTCGGGCCCTGTCGGGCTCTGTCGGGCTCTGTCGGGCTCTACTGGGCCCTGTCGGGCCCTGTCGGGCCCTCTCGGGCTCTGTCGGGCTCTGTCGGGCTCTGTCGGGCTCTGTCGGGCTCTACTGGGCCCTGTCGGGCTCTGTCGGGCTCTGTCGGGCCCTGTCGGGCTCTGTCGGGCCCTGTCGGGCCCTGTCGGGCTCTGTCGGGCTCTGTCGGGCTCTACTGGGCCCTGTCGGGCCCTGTCGGGCCCTGTCGGGCTCTACTGGGCCCTGTCGGGCCCTGTCGGGCCCTGTCGGGCTCTACTGGGCCCTGTCGGGCTCTGTCGGGCCCTGTCGGGCTCTACTGGGCCCTGTCGGGCTCTGTCGGGCCCTCTCGGGCTCTGTCGGGCTCTGTCGGGCTCTGTCGGGCTCTACTGGGCTCTACTGTTCCCTGTCGGGCCCTTTCGGGCTCTGTCGGGCCCTCTCGGGCTCTGTCGGGCTCTTTCGGGCTCTGTCGGGCTCTGTCGGGCTCTGTCGGGCTCTACTGGGCTCTGTCGGGCTCTGTCAGGTTCTGTCGGGCTCTGTCGGGCTCTGTCGGGCCCTGTCGGGCTCTGTCGGGCTCTGTCGGGCTCTGTCGGGCCCTGTCGGGCTCTGTCGGGCTCTGTCGGGCTCTACTGGGCTCTACTGTTCCCTGTCGGGCCCTGTCGGGCTCTGTCGGGCTCTGTCGGGCCCTGTCGGGCTCTGTCGGGCTCTGTCGGGCTCTGTCGGGCCCTGTCGGGCTCTACTGGGCCCTGTCGGGCCCTGTCGGGCTCTACTGGGCCCTGTCGGGCTCTGTCGGGCTCTGTCGGGCTCTGTCGGGCTCTACTGGGCTCTACTGTTCCCTGTCGGGCTCTGTCGGGCCCTGTCGGGGGGGCCCTGGGGAGGAATGGGGAGCTCTGGGGAACCAAGACACGTCTTGGGGAGCTCTGAGGAACCAAGACACGTTTTGGGGAGCCCTGGGGAGGAATGTGGAGCCCTGAGGAACCAAGACACGTCTTGGGGAGCCCTGAGGAACCAAGACACGTTTTGGGGAGCCCTGGGGAGGAATGTGGAGCCCTGAGGAACCAAGACACGTCTTGGGGAGCCCTGAGGAACCAAGACACGTTTTGGGGAGCCCTGGGGAGGAATGTGGAGCCCTGAGGAACCAAGACACGTCTTGGGGAGCTCTGAGGAACCAAGACACGTTTTGGGGAGCCCTGGGGAGGAATGTGGAGCCCTGAGGAACCAAGACACGTCTTGGGGAGCCCTGAGGAACCAAGACACGTTTTGGGGAGCCCTGGGGAGGAATGTGGAGCCCTGAGGAACCAAGACACGTCTTGGGGAGCTCTGAGGAACCAAGACACGTTTTGGGGAGCCCTGGGGAGGAATGTGGAGCCCTGAGGAACCAAGACACGTCTTGGGGAGCCCTGAGGAACCAAGACACGTTTTGGGGAACCCTGAGGAACCAAGACACGTTTTGGGGAGCCCTGGGGAGGAATGTGGAGCCCTGAGGAACCAAGACACGTCTTGGGGAGCCTGGGGAGGAATGGGGAGCCCGGGGAACCAAGACACGTTATGGGGACCCCTGGGGAGGAATGGGGAGCTCTGGGGAACCAAGACACGTTTTGGGGAGCCCGGGGGAACCAAGACACGTTTTGGGGAGCCCTGTGGAGGAATGTGGAGCCCTGAGGAACCAAGACACGTTTTGGGGAGCCCTGGGGAACCAAGACACGTTTTAGGGAGCCTGGGGAGGAATGGGGAGCCCCGGGGAACCAAGACATGTTTTGGGGAGCCCTGTGGAGGAATGTGGAGCCCTGAGGAACCAAGACACGTTTTGGGGAGCCCCGGGGAACCAAGACACGTTTTGGGGAGCCTGGGGAGGAATGGGGAGCCCCGGGGAACCAAGACACGTTTTGGGGAGCCCCGGGGAACCAAGACACGTTTTGGGGAGCCTGGGGAGGAATGGGGAGCCCGGGGAACCAAGACACGTTTTGGGGAGCCCTGGGGAGGAATGGGGAGCCCCGGGGAACCAAGACACGTTTTGGGGAGCCCCGGGGAACCAAGACACGTTTTGGGGAGCCTGGGGAGGAATGGGGAGCCCGGGGAACCAAGACACGTCTTGGGGAGCCCTGGGGAACCAAGACGAGCCCTGGGGAGAACTTGGCAGCCTCGGGGAATCGATGCGAACCCTGGGGAGGACGGTGGATCTCAGGGGAGCCCCAGGGAGACGAGGCGATAGCTGGGGAGGGTCCGGAGAGCCCTGGAGGATGAGGGGGGTCCTGGGGAGACCTTTGGAGTCCTGGGGAGGCAAAGAAAGCCCTGGGTTACTTTTTAGAAGAGATTCTCGTAGAATCTATTTATTACCATATTAATTATTGACCCCGCCCCTTCCCCAGGGGATTGGTCAGGGTGGTGGGCGGGGCCTGGGCCGATTGACCCCGCCCCTTCCCCAGGGGATTGTGGGAGGGGGGTGGGCGGGGCCCGGGGTATTTGAGCCCCAGCCCCTGGGCAGGAGCTCATTCTGCTCCAGGGCTGCTTTGGTGCTGGTTCTCTGCTGCTCCTTCAGCAGTGGGCAGCTTTTGAGCTGTTTAGTCAGCATGGACAGACCTGTTTGGAGAAGTGGAGGTGTCTGCTAGAGGTAAGAGCTCCAGGAGCAGCAAAGGTTCAACAGCAGCTGTAGCAGAAAGTGTGTTTGTAACTATGTGTAATTTACTAAATCAATTTCAGGTGCTTCACGTTTTCCCAGAACCCCTGACTGCAATGAAAATGGAGCATTGTTTCTTTGGTTTTTACTGCTGTATACCAAGCTGCTGGTATAATCTTTTCTCCTAGGACTGACGCTCAGGTGATCTAGCGGGGGTTAGAGTGAGCGTCTTGTATCTGTAAATGGAGTTCTAGCACTTCTGCAGGAAGCAGCGGGGCCATAAGGCAGAGTGTCTTTCTGGCTCTGGGGTGGCTCATCGCCTGCCTGATCACCCACAGAACACGGTGTTGTCCCCAGAACCCTTGCAGTGGGCGGTGGCCCCTGGTGGATGGATGATTCAAATGTCCTTCCCAGAACTCAGCCAAGGTGCGCAGTGGCTATTAGACTAGTACTGGTAAATATTACCCTGGTGCTCAATAGTGTGTGTCTGTTTTCTTTTCTTATTGCAGGGGATGAAGGGGAAACTGGCAACTGCAGGAAGATCCCCATGAGCCCATGTGGTGTTTTCCTCCCCGGATGGATTCAGTCCCTTGGCCCTCTGAAAGCTAAGTGGAGGCACGGGGGCTGGGAAGGGGCTGGGAACTGCAGGGGCGAGGGGCTAAAGATCTCAGAGGGGAAAGGGCCGTCCAGGACCAGTTCCCTTTGGGTGGGTAAAGGGCGCAGGGAACCTTACAGTGCGATGCCAGCTTGGGCAGGGCAGCTCCAGCCTGTGTCTGCGTTGTTGTGCACTTCGGGAAGCCTGCCTTGCGCCGTTCAGACGATCCTGGGGTCTCGTCGTGCCCGAGGGGCATGACAGACATCTCAGGCGCCATCCCGGGGTCTGGAATGCGGGTGCCGATTGGCCTATCACCAATTGGGTGCCAGGTTTCTTGTATCAGCAGCCGAAAGCGTGGATGGTTCTTGCGCCTTGGACATTTCTGGTCAGTTGTTTTATGGTGGTGTTCAGGGCTGCGTGGGCAGCTCTCCTCTCTACCCATCCAGTCTAAGGGACTGGCACTTCAGGATGCTGGGAAGAAGTTCTTAGGTCTTGCGGGAGCGTTTTGCCAGTGCCACCGTCTCGGTCGGTTGGTTGGTTTGTGCCAGTGCCGCCGTCTCGGTCGGTTGGTTGGTTTGTGCCAGTGCCACCGTCTCGGTCGGTTGGTTGGTTTGTGCCAGTGCCGCCGTCTCGGTCGGTTGGTTGGTTTGTGCCAGTGCCGCCGTCTCGGTCGGTTGGTTGGTTTGTGCCAGTGCCACCGTCTCGGTCGGTTGGTTGGTTTGTGCCAGTGCCGCCGTCTCGGTCGGTTGGTTGGTTTGTGCCAGTGCCGCCGTCTTGTAAGGGGCCGTGACGTTCGGCTCCTTTTTGTTTTGGGGTTGCAGTAGAGGCTTCTCGCCTCTCTTCTGCCTCCCCACAGGTTCTTTTGATTGATGCAGTCTCTGGTCTTGGAGTCATTCTCATTGTCGAGCGTTTTTGGTGCTGTTGCAGTCGTGCTGTTTGTAGCGTTCTGTGGAGCGTCAGTCTTCGCATGTGCGCGTTTGGCTCGGAGCTGCTCTGCCTGGAGACGTAGAGTCATGGGTGGGTGGACTGAGCCCTAGGAGTCCATGGTTAATCTCTTGATATATGTAATAGTGTGGGCAAAGGTTGTTCAGTCATCTAGGACGGAGCAGCTGTGGGCAGGGGCAGTGGGCAGTCCCTTCACCAGTAATTTAGGGGCTCGATTAGAGCTTCTGGTGTTCTTTGTGAATAGAAAGCAGACCTGTGGAATGGTCAAGCTGTTGATCAGCATCTGGGTGACCTGTTGAATACCTTGATTTCAGATGCAGAGGGAAAACTTGGCCCAAAAGAGCGACGGAAGAGGCAAGCCGAGCGCCATAAGCAGGTGGGCCGGTGCGAGGTCTCAGAGGGAAGGTGTGCCGTGTGCCTCTATGTAAGTTTGGTTGTTTCTCTATTTTATAGGTGCGAAGCGAGGAGGAAAGCCGGGTATTGGCACCGCAGCTCCTCGGTCGAGGTGAGCAAGGAGCGCTGGGCCGAAGCAGCGTCTCATTTCAGGTGTTGTGTTTCTGGTGCAGGTCTCAGCATCCTTTGCTTGTGTTTTACAGGTGGTAGCTGGGCCTCAACGCGGTCAACAGCGTGGCAGGTGAAGGTGATGGAGGCCAGGTGGGTGAGCAGCCAAGGTAAAGGGGCGGGACATGGGACCGTCTGTGGGCAGGCTGTGCTTTTGGGCAGTATCTGAGCATGCGCCTTTGTTTTAGCAGGCGCTACAGGCAAGCTCGGAGGGGCGAAGCCGCACGCCGACCAGCAGCCAAGAAGGTGAGGAGGTGGCTGGTGTTCAGGAGCACAGTACTGCCTGGTGACTCGGTTCAGCGTTTCCTTCTTGTTTTGCAGGGGCTTTGTGGACCCCTTTGGACTCAGAGGACCGTTTGCGGTGAGCAGGGGTAGGGGTGAGGAGGAGTGTGGGGCTGGGGACTTGTCCCAAGCACTAGAGCTCTTTTTCTGCTGTCTTAGGTGCCACGAGTGGTGAGGGTTTCTGCCTGCGCCCATGGCACGAGAGGCTGAATGGAACGCCTGGGAACTTCGGGGGAGGTGGGTGCTGTGGATGTCGTCGGTGTTGATGCACATGATATTTAGTGCTGGCACTGCTTAGTGAGTGTGTGTTAACTTGTGTTGTTGCAGATGTTGATGAGGAACCCGGCAATGCAGGAAGATCCCCGTGAGCCCATGTGGTGTTTTCCTCCCCGGATGGATTCAGTCCCTCGGCCCTCTGAAAGCTAAGTGGAGGCACGGGGGCTGGGGAGGGGCTGGGAACTGCAGGGGCGGGGGGCTAAAGGTCTCAGAGGGGAAAGGGCCGTCCAGGACCAGTTCCCTTTGGGTGGGTAAAGGGCGCAGGGAACCTTACAGTGTGATGCCAGCTTGGGCAGGGCAGCTCCAGCCTGTGTCTGCGTTGTTGTGCATTTCGGGAAGCCTGCCTTGCGCCGTTCAGACGATCCTGGGGTCTCGTCGTGCCCGAGGGGCACGACCGGCATCTCAGGTGCCATCCCGGGGTCTGGAATGCCGGTGCCAATTGGCCTGTTGCCAGTTGGGTGCCGGTTTTCTTGTATCAGCAGCTGAAAGCGTGGATGGTTCCTGCATCTCGGACATTTCTGGTCAGTCGTGTGTTATAGTGTAGTTCTGGGCTGCGTGGGCAGCTCTGCTCCCTACCCATCCAGTCTAAGGGACTGGCACTTCTTCCCAGCATCCTGAAGTCTTTAGGTTTTGCAGGAGTTACTTGCACTTGCGCCGTCTCTGTTTGTTGTGCCAGTGGCGCCGTCTCCGTTTGTTTGTTGTGCCAGTGGCGCCGTCTCGTAAGGAGCCGTGATGTTCGGCTCCTTTTTGTTTTGGGGTAGCAGTAGAGGCTCCTCGCCTCACCACTGCCTCCCTGTAGTTTGTTTTGGTGCCGTCTCTGCTGTTCTCATGTTTGAATGACTTTGTTCCTGTTGGAGTGGTGGTGTTTGTAGCGTTCTGTGCAGCATCAGTCTGCACATGTGCGTGTTTGTCTTGGAGCTGCTCTGCCCGGAGGCATGGAGTCAGGTGTGGGTGGACCGAGCCCCAGGCGTCCATGGTTAATCTATTGACACATTCAAGTCTGTAGGCAAAATTTGTACCATCATCCAGGCTAGAGTATCCATGGGCAGGGGGAGTGGACAGTCCCTTCACTTGTGTTTTACAGTTGATACCAAAGATCATTGTTGACTAGCGTGCTGTTATTTCACAGACAGTGTCTTAACTAATTTTTTTTCTTTGTAGGTGACCGCGTTGTCAATATGAGTCTTTTTAGCTAAAGAAAAATGCCTCTTAAGAGTATATCACTTGTCATTATGACCTTTGCTTCACGGCAACAAAAGCAGCTACAGACTACGATCGCCACCTGTGAGATCAGGCCCGCATTGCACTTCTTTGAACAAATAGGATTCATTCACAGAAAACACTACATTCAAGGCTGGCATGAAGTGCCTATGGACCGTAAACCGTATCTAGAGCTGCACAAAGCAAAGGCCTGTCTGAGGTCAGTGCAAAGGATCCACTAAGAAGCAAGAAGACTCCAGACACAACTGTTGCTATTGTTGCTATCATGGTGTGAGGGGTGGGTAAATAGTGTGTAAGGGTATAAATACCCAGGAATTTCTACACTCGGGTGGGACCTCAGCAAAGGCAGCAGTTCGAGTCAGCCCTCCCGCCGTACCACTCTGTTCGGTTACTTGTTTTCATGGACTTTGCCTGAGAGTTTGCCTCCAGGGACCAAGGATCTGGACCGCAATCCACCAGACCCCAGGCCCCTGGAGGGGAGGTAAGGACGTCGAGGTGCAGAATGATGAAACTCTGAAATCCCAGCTAAGTGATATAAGGGGTTGAGTGAGCACATGCAATCCTTTGGCCATATATAAATGTAATCCCTTAGGTGTTTCCCCTACGCTCTGTGTATTGTAGACATGAGCTGTAGATCCATCTGGGGCTAAGTTTGGATCCAGCCGCACCTAGACTCTTCTCCGAGGAAGAGTTTAGAAAGCAAGGGGGTCCATTCCGAACCTCACAACAGCCACAAAGCGTAGATCCAGCCTGGGGCTAAGTTTGGACCCTGCTGCACTTAGACTCCTCTCTGAGCAGGAGTTTAGTAAGCAAGGGGGTCCCATCTGAACTTCGACTCAACAGAAGCGCCCCCCTTTAGCTTTCGGCATTTCCCGTCCAGGTACAGATCACTCTGAAACGAGTCTCACCTGAATATGCCCGGCATATTTTGTCAAAGCAGTAATAGTCCCCCTTGCCATCACTCTAACGTCGCACGGTAAGCGATCTAAAACCGCTCTCGGCCAGCAGCGCCCCGAGTCACTCACCCGACACCAACCGATGGCGGCAGGATGGCAGGCGCCGTCCCCGATTACTGATGGAGGCACAGGGCGAGTTAGAGGTCCAGATTCTCGGAGGAATGAGCCCGTGGTAATAGTCACGATTGGAAAGCTGTGGAAGAAAAGCTCACTATGCTCAAGAGCCATAGGAATGATGGAAAGGGAATTAATAGCAAAGTGTACCTTAAGGAACCAAGACATGTTTGGCAGAGCGCTGGGGAGGAATGGGGAGCCCTGAGAAACCAAGACACGTTTTGGTGAGCCCTGGGGAGTAATGGGGATCCCCGAGGAAGCAAGACACGTTTTGGGGAGCCTTGAGGAAGCAAGACATGTTTTGGGGAGCCCTGAGGAACCAAGAAACGTTTTGGGGAGCCCTGAGGAGGAAGGGGGAGCTCTGAGGATCCAAGACACGTGTTGGGGTGCCCTGCGGAGCAATGGGCAATGAGCTCTGTGGGGGCCCTGTGGGGGCCCAGTCGGGCTCTACTGGGCTCTGTCGGGCTCTACTGGGCTCTGTCGGGCTCTACTGGGCCCTGTCGGGCTCTACTGGGCCCTGTCGGGCTCTACTGGGCCCTGTCGGGCTCTACTGGGCCCTGTCGGGCTCTACTGGGCCCTGTCGGGCTCTACTGGGCCCTGTCGGGCTCTACTGGGCCCTGTCGGGCTCTACTGGGCCCTGTCGGGCTCTACTGGGCCCTGTCGAGCTCTACTGGGCCCTGTCGGGCTCTACTGGGCCCTGTCGGGCCCTGTCGGGCTCTGTCGGGCCCTGTCGGGCTCTACTGGGCTCTACTGTTCCCTGTCGGGCTCTACTGGGCTCTACTGTTCCCTGTCGGGCTCTACTGGGCCCTGTCGGGCTCTACTGGGCTAAACTGGGCTCTACTGGGCCCTGTCGGGCTCTGTCGGGTCTACTGGGCTCTGTCGGGCTCTACTGGGCGCTACTGGGCTCTGTCGGGCCCTGTAGGGCCCTGTCGGGCTCTGTCGGGCTCTACTGGGCCCTGTCGGGCTCTGTCGGGCTCTACTGGGCCCTGTCGGGCTCTGTCAGGCTCTGTCTGGCTCTGTCGAGCCCTGTCGGGCTCTACTGGGCTAAAGTGGGCCCTGTCGGGCTCTACTGGGCTAAACTGGGCCCTGTCGGGCTCTACTGGGCTCTACTGTTCCCTGTCGGGCCCTGTCGGGCTCTGTCGGGCTCTGTCGGGCTCTACTGGGCTCTGTCGGGCTCTACTGGGCCCAGTAGGGCCCTGTCGGGCTCTGTCGGGTTCTGTCGGGCTCTACTGGGCCCTGTCGGGCCCTGTCGGGCTCTGTCGGGCTCTACTGTTCCCTGTCGGGCCCTGTCGGGCTCTGTCGGGCCCTACTGGGCGCTACTTGGCCCTGTCGGGCTCTGTCGGGCCCTGTCGGGCCCTGTCGGGCCCTGTCGGGCCCTGTCGGGCTCTACTGGGCCCTGTCGGGCCCTGTCGGGCTCTGTCGGGCTCTACTGGGCGCTACGGGGCCCTGTCGGGCTCTGTCGGGCCCTGTCGGGCCCTGTCGGGCTCTACTGGGCCCTGTCGGGCTCTGTCGGGCCCTGTCGGGCTCTACTGGGCCCTGTCGGGCTCTACTGGGCTAAACTGGGCTCTGTCGGGCCCTGTCGGGCTCTACTGGGCTAAACTGGGCCCTGTCGGGCCCTGTCGGGCTCTGTCGGGCTTTGTCGGGCTCTGCTGGGCTCTACTGTTCCCTGTCGGGCCCTGACGGGCTCTGTCGGGCTCTGTCGGGTTCTGTCGGTCTCTACTGGGACCTGTCGGGCTCTGTCGGGCTCTATTGGGCTCTACTGTTCCCTGTCGGGCCCTGTCGGGCTCTACTGGGCCCTGTCGGGCTCTGTCGGGCTCTGTCGGGCTCTACTGGGCTCTACTGTTCCCTGTCGGGCTCTGTCGGGCTCTGTCGGGCTCTACTGGGCTCTGTCGGGCTCTACTGGGCTCTGTCGGGCTCTGTCGGGCTCTGTCGGGCTCTGTCGGGCTCTGTCGGGCCCTGTCGGGCTCTGTCGGGCCCTGTCGCGTTCTGTCGGGCTCTACTGGGCTCTTCTGGGCCCTGTCGGGCTCTGTCGGGCTCTACTGGGCCCTGTCGGGCCCTGTCGGGCCCTGTCGGGCTCTACTGGGCGCTACTGGGCCCTGTCGGGCCCTGTCGGGCTCTACTGGGCCCTGTCGGGCTCTGTCGGGCCCTGTCGGGCCCTGTCGGGCTCTGTCGGGCTCTACTGGTCCCTGTCGGGCTCTACTGGGCCCTGTCGGGCCCTGTCGGGCTCTACTGGGCTAAACTGGGCCCTGTCGGGCCCTGTCGGGCTCTACTGGGCTAAACTGGGCCCTGTCGGGCCCTGTCGGGCCCTGTCGGGCCCTGTCGGGCTCTGTCGGGCTCTGTCGGGCTCTACTGGGCTCTACTGTTCCCTGTCGGGCTCTGTCGGGCTCTGTCGGGCTCTGTCGGGCTCTGTCGGGCTCTGTCGGGCTCTGTCGGGCTCTACTGGGCCCTGTCGGGCCCTGTCGGGCTCTGTCGGGCTCTGTCGGGCTCTACTGGGCTCTGTGGGGCTCTACTGGGCCCTGTCGGGCTCTGTCGGGCTCTGTCGGGCTCTGTCGGGCTCTGTCGGGCTCTGTCGGGCTCTGTCGGGCTCTGTCGGGCTCTGTCGGGCTCTGTCGGGCTCTACTGGGCCCTGTCGGGCCCTGTCGGGCTCTGTCGGGCTCTGTCGGGCTCTACTGGGCTCTGTGGGGCTCTACTGGGCCCTGTCGGGCTCTGTCGGGCTCTGTCGGGCTCTGTCGGGCTCTGTCGGGCTCTGTCGGGCTCTACTGGGCCTTGTCGGGCCCTGTCGAGCTCTGTCGGGCTCTGTCGGGCTCTACTGGGCCCTGTCGGGCTCTGTCGGGCTCTGTCGGGCTCTGTCGGGCTCTGTCGGGCTCTGTCGGGCTCTGTCGGGCCGTGTCGGGCCGTGTCGGGCTCTGTCGGGCCGTGTCGGGCCCTTTCGGGTTCTGTCGGGCTCTGTCGGGCCCTGTCGGGCTCTACTGGGCTCTACTGGGCCCTGTCGGGCTCTGTCGGGCTCTGTCGGGCTCTGTCGGGCTCTACTGGGCTCTGTCGGGCTCTGTCGGGCCCTGTCGGGCTCTGTCGGGCCCTGTCGGGCTCTACTGGGCCCTGTCGGGCCCTGTCGGGCCCTGTCGGGCCCTGTCGGGCCCTGTCGGGCTCTACTGGGCTCTGTCGGGCTCTGTCGGGCCCTGTCGGGCTCTGTCGGGCTCTGTCGGGCCCTGTCGGGCCCTGTCGGGCCCTGTCGGGCCCTGTCGGGCCCTGTCGGGCCCTGTCGGGCCCTGTCGGGCCCTGTCGGGCTTTGTCGGCCTCTGTCGGGCCCTGTCGGGCCCTGTCGGGCCCTGTCGGGCCCTGTCGGGCTCTGTCGGGCCCTGTCGGGCCCTGTCGGGCTCTGTCGGGCTCTGTCGGGCTCTACTGGGCCCTGTCGGGCCCTGTCGGGCTCTGTCGGGCCCTGTCGGGCTCTGTCGGGCTCTGTCGGGCCCTGTCGGGCTCTGTCGGGCTCTACTGGGCCCTGTCGGGCCCTGTCGGGCTCTGTCGGGCTCTGTCGGGCCCTGTCGGGCTCTGTCGGGCCCTGTCGGGCTCTGTCGGGCTCTGTCGGGCTCTGTCGGGCTCTGTCGGGCTCTGTCGGGCTCTACTGGGCTCTACTGGGCTCTGTCGGGCTCTGTCGGGCACTGTCGGGCACTGTCGGGCTCTACTGGGCCCTGTCGGGCTCTGTCGGGCTCTGTCGGGCTCTGTCGGGCTCTGTCGGGCTCTACTGGGCCCTGTCGGGCCCTGTCGGGCTCTGTCGGGCTCTGTCGGGCTCTACTGGGCTCTACTGGGCTCTGTCGGGCTCTGTCGGGCCCTGTCGGGCCCTGTCGGGCTCTGTCGGGCTCTGTCGGGCTCTGTCGGGCTCTGTCGGGCCCTGTCGGGCCCTGTCGGGCCCTGTCGGGCTCTGTCGGGCTCTGTCGGGCTCTACTGGGCCCTGTCGGGCCCTGTCGGGCCCTGTCGGGCTCTGTCGGGCTCTGTCGGTCTCTGTCGGGCCCTGTCGGGCCCTGTCGGGCTCTGTCGGGCTCTGTCGGGCTCTACTGGGCCCTGTCGGGCCCTGTCGGGCCCTGTCGGGCTCTACTGGGCCCTGTCGGGCCCTGTCGGGCCCTGTCGGGCCCTGTCGGGCTCTGTCGGGCTCTGTCGGGCCCTGTCGGGCTCTGTCGGGCTCTACTGGGCCCTGTCGGGCCCTGTCGGGCCCTGTCGGGCCCTGTCGGGCCCTGTCGGGCTCTGTCGGGCCCTGTCGGGCTCTGTCGGGCTCTACTGGGCTCTACTGGGCTCTACTGGGCTCTGTCGGGCTCTGTCGGGCTCTACTGGGCTCTACTGGGCTCTACTGGGCTCTACTGGGCTCTACTGGGCTCTGTCGGGCTCTGTCGGGCTCTGTCGGGCTCTACTGGGCCCTGTCGGGCCCTGTCGGGCTCTGTCGGGCTCTGTCGGGCTCTGTTGGGCTCTATTGGGCCTGTCGGGCTCTGTCGGGCTCTGTCGGGCTCTGTCGGGCTCTGTCGGGCTCTGTCGGGCTCTGTCGGGCTCTGTCGGGCTCTACTGGGCTCTGTCGGGCTCTGTCGGGCCCTGTCGGGCCCTGTCGGGCCCTGTCGGGCCCTGTCGTGCCCTGTCGGGCCCTGTCGGGCCCTGTCGGGCCCTGTCGGGCCCTGTCGGGCCCTGTCGGGCTCTGTCGGGCTCTGTCGGGCTCTACTCGGCCCTGTCGGGCTCTGTCGGGCCCTGTCGGGCCCTGTCGGGCCCTGTCGGGCCCTGTCGGGCTCTGTCGGGCTCTGTCGGGCTCTACTGGGCTCTGTCGGGCTCTGTCGGGCTCTACTGGGCCCTGTCGGGCTCTGTCGGGCTCTGTGGGGCTCTGTCGGGCTCTGTCGGGCTCTGTCGGGCCCTGTCGGGCTCTGTCGGGCCCTGTCGGGCCCTGTCGGGCCCTGTCGGGCCCTGTCGGGCCCTGTCGGGCCCTGTCGGGCTCTGTCGGGCTCTGTCGGGCTCTGTCGGGCTCTACTGGGACCTGTCGGGCCCTGTCGGGCCCTGTCGGGCCCTGTCGGGCTCTGTCGGGCTCTGTCGGGCCCTGTCGGGCTCTGTCGGCCTCTGTCGGGCTCTACTGGGCCCTGTCGGGCTCTGTCGGGCTCTGTCGGGCTCTGTCGGGCTCTACTGGGCTCTACTGTTCCCTGTCGGGCCCTGTCGGGCCCTGTCGGGCCCTGTCGGGCCCTGTCGGGCTCTGTCGGGCCCTGTCGGGCTCTGTCGGGCTCTGTCGGGCTCTACTGTGCTCTACTGTTCCCTGTCGGGCCCTGTCGGGCTCTGTCGGGCCCTGTCGGCCTCTGTTGGGCCCTGTCGGGCCCTGTTGGGCTCTGTCGGGCTCTGTCGGGCCCTGTCGGGCTCTGTCAGGATCTGTCGGGCCCTGTCGGGCTCTGTCGGGCTCTTTCGGGATCTGTCGGGCTCTGTCGGGCTCTACTGTGCTCTGTCGGGCTCTGTCGGGCTCTGTTGGGCTCTACTGGGCCCTGTCAGGCTCTGTCAGGCTCTGTCGGGCCCTGTCGGGCCCTGTCGGGCCCTGTCGGGCCCTGTCGGGCTCTGTCGGGCTCTGTCGGGCTCTGTCGGGCTCTACTGGGCCCTGTCGGGCTCTGTCGGGCTCTGTCGGGCTCTGTCGGGCTCTACTGGTCTCTGTCGGGCCCTGTCGGGCCCTGTCGGGCTCTGTCGGGCTCTGTCGGGCTCTGTCGGGCTCTACTGGGCTCTGTCGGGCTCTGTCGGGCTCTGTCGGGCTCTACTGGGCTCTGTCGGGCTCTGTCGGGCTCTACTGGGCTCTGTCGGGCTCTATTGGGGTCTGTCGGGCCCTGTCGGGCCCTGTCGGGCCCTTGCGGGCCCTGTCGGGCCCTGTCGGGCCCTTGCGGGCTCTGTCGGGCCCTGTCGGGCCCTGTCGGGCTCTGTCGGGCTCTGTCGGGCTCTACTGGGCCCTGTCGGGCCCTGTCGGGCCCTCTCGGGCTCTGTCGGGCTCTGTCGGGCTCTGTCGGGCTCTACTGGGCCCTGTCGGGCTCTGTCGGGCTCTGTCGGGCCCTGTCGGGCTCTGTCGGGCTCTGTCGGGCCCTGTCGGGCCCTGTCGGGCCCTGTCGGGCCCTGTCGGGCTCTGTCGGGCTCTGTCGGGCTCTACTGGGCCCTGTCGGGCCCTGTCGGGCCCTGTCGGCCTCTGTCGGGCCCTGTCGGGCCCTGTCGGGCCCTGTCGGGCCCTGTCGGGCTCTGTCGGGCCCTGTCGGGCCCTGTCGGGCCCTGTCGGGCTCTGTCGGGCTCTGTCGGGCCCTGTCGGGCCCTGTCGGGCCCTGTCGGGCTTTGTCGGCCTCTGTCGGGCCCTGTCGGGCCCTGTCGGGCCCTGTCGGGCTCTGTCGGGCTCTGTCGGGCTCTGTCGGGCTCTGTCGGGCCCTGTCGGGCCCTGTCGGGCCCTGTCGGGCTCTACTGGGCCCTGTCGGGCCCTGTCGGGCCCTGTCGGGCTCTGTCGGGCCCTGTCAGGCTCTGTCGGGCTCTGTCGGGCCCTGTCGGGCTCTGTCGGGCTCTACTGGGCCCTCTCGGGCCCTGTCGGGCTCTGTCGGGCTCTGTCGGGCCCTGTCGGGCTCTGTCGGGCTCTGTCGGGCTGTGTCGGGCTCTGTCGGGCTCTACTGGGCTCTACTGGGCTCTGTCGGGCTCTGTCGGGCTCTGTCGGGCACTGTCGGGCACTGTCGGGCTCTGTCGGGCTCTGTCGGGCTCTGTCGGGCTCTGTCGGGCTCTGTCGGGCTCTGTCGGGCTCTACTGGGCCCTGTCGGGCCCTGTCGGGCTCTGTCGGGCTCTGTCGGGCTCTACTGGGCTCTACTGGGCTCTGTCGGGCTCTGTCGTGCCCTGTCGGGCCCTGTCGGGCCCTGTCGGGCTCTGTCGGGCCCTGTCGGGCTCTGTCGGGCTCTGTCGGGCTCTGTCGGGCTCTAATGGGCCCTGTCGGGCCCTGTCGGGCCCTGTCGGGCCCTGTCGGGCTCTGTCGGGCTCTGTCGGGCTCTGTCGGGCTCTGTCGGGCTCTACTGGGCTGTGTCGGGCCCTGTCGGTCCCTGTCGGGCTCTGTCGGTCTCTGTCGGGCCCTGTCGGGCCCTGTCGGGCCCTGTCGGGCTCTGTCGGGCTCTACTGGGCCCTGTCGGGCCCTGTCGGGCCCTGTCGGGCCCTGTCGGGCTCTGTCGGGCCCTGTCGGGCCCTGTCGGGCTCTGTCGGGCTCTACTGGGCCCTGTCGGGCCCTGTCGGGCCCTGTCGGGCTCTGTCGGGCCCTGTCGGGCCCTGTCGGGCCCTGTCGGGCCCTGTCGGGCCCTGTCGGGCCCTGTCGGGCCCTGTCGGGCTCTGTCGGGCTCTACTGGGCTCTACTGGGCTCTGTCGGGCTCTGTCGGGCTCTACTGGGCTCTGTCGGGCTCTGTCGGGCTCTGTCGGGCTCTGTCGGGCTCTGTCGGGCTCTGTCGGGCTCTACTGGGCCCTGTCGGGCCCTGTCGGGCTCTGTCGGGCTCTGTCGGGCTCTGTTGGGCTCTACTGGGCCTGTCGGGCTCTGTCGGGCTCTGTCGGGCTCTACTGGGCTCTACTGGGTTCTGTCGGGCTCTGTCGGGCTCTGTCGGGCTCTGTCGGGCCCTGTCGGGCCCTGTCGGGCCCTGTCGGGCCCTGTCGGGCCCTGTCGGGCTCTGTCGGGCTCTGTCGTGCCCTGTCGGGCCCTGTCGTGCCCTATCGGGCCCTGTCGGGCTCTGTCGGGCCCTGTCGGGCTCTGTCGGGCCCTGTCGGGCTCTGTCGGGCCCTGTCGGGCCCTGTCGGGCTCTGTCGGGCTCTGTCGGGCTCTGTCGGGCTCTACTCGGCCCTGTCGGGCCCTGTCGGGCCCTGTCGGGCTCTGTCGGGCTCTCTCGGGCTCTGTCAGGCTCTACTGGGCCCTGTCGGGCCCTGTCGGGCCCTCTCGGGCTCTGTCGGGCTCTGTCGGGCTCTACTGGGCCCTGTCGGGCCCTGTCGGGCCCTGTCGGGCCCTGTCGGGCCCTGTCGGGCTCTGTCGGGCTCTGTCGGGCTCTGTCGGGCTCTGTCGGGCCCTGTCGGGCTCTGTCGGGCTCTACTGGGCTCTGTCGGGCTCTACTGGGCCCTGTTGGGCCCTGTCGGGCCCTGTCGGGCCCTGTCGGGCTCTGTCGGGCTCTGTCGGGCTCTGTCGGGCTCTGTCGGGCTCTGTCGGGCTCTACTGGGCTCTGTCGGGTTCTACTGGGCTCTACTGGGCCCTGTCGGGCTCTGTCGGGCTCTGTCGGGCTCTGTCGGGCCCTGTCGGGCTCTGTCGGGCTCTACTGGGCCCTGTCGGGCTCTGTCGGGCCCTGTCAGGCTCTGTCGGGCTCTGTCGGGCCCTGTCGGGCTCTGTCGGGCTCTACTGGGCCCTGTCGGGCTCTGTCGGGCTCTGTCGGGCCCTGTCGGGCCCTGTCGGGCTCTGTCGGGCTCTGTCGGGCTCTACTGGGCTCTGTCGGGCTCTGTCGGGCTCTACTGGGCCCTGTCGGGCTCTGTCGGGCTCTGTGGGGCCCTGTCGGGCTCTGTCGGGCTCTGTGGGGCCCTGTCGGGCCCTGTCGGGCCCTGTCGGGCCCTGTCGGGCCCTGTCGGGCTCTGTCGGGCTCTGTCGGGCTCTGTCGGGCTCTGTCGGGCTCTACTGGGACCTGTCGGGCTCTGTCGGGCCCTGTCGGGCCCTGTCGGGCTCTGTCGGGCTCTGTCGGGCCCTGTCGGGCTCTGTCGGCCTCTGTCGGGCTCTACTGGGCCCTGTCGGGCTCTGTCGGGCTCTGTCGGGCTCTGTCGGGCTCTACTGGGCTCTACTGTTCCCTGTCGGGCCCTGTCGGGCCCTGTCGGGCCCTGTCGGGCCCTGTCGGGCTCTGTCGGGCCCTGTCGGGCTCTGTCGGGCCCTGTCGGGCTCTGTCGGGCTCTGTCGGGCTCTACTGTGCTCTACTGTTCCCTGTCGGGCCCTGTCGGGCTCTGTCGGGCCCTGTCGGCCTCTGTTGGGCCCTGTCGGGCCCTGTCGGGCCCTGTCGGGCTCTGTCGGGCTCTGTCGGGCTCTACTCGGCTCTGTCGGGCTCTGTTGGGCTCTGTCGGGCTCTGTCGGGCCCTGTCGGGCTCTGTCAGGATCTGTCGGGCCCTGTCGGGCTCTGTCGGGCTCTTTCGGGATCTGTCGGGCTCTGTCGGGCTCTACTGTGCTCTGTCGGGCTCTGTCGGGCTCTGTTGGGCTCTACTGGGCCCTGTCGGGCCCTGTCGGGCCCTGTCGGGCTCTGTCGGGCTCTGTCGGGCTCTGTCGGGCTCTGTCGGGCTCTGTCGGGCTCTGTCGGGCTCTACTGGGCCCTGTCGGGCCCTGTCGGGCCCTGTCGGGCTCTGTCGGGCTCTGTCGGGCTCTGTCGGGCTCTACTGGTCTCTGTCGGGCCCTGTCGGGCCCTGTCGGGCTCTGTCGGGCTCTGTCGGGCTCTACTGGGCTCTGTCGGGCTCTGTCGGGCTCTGTCGGGCTCTACTGGGCTCTGTCGGGCTCTGTCGGGCTCTCTCGGGCTCTACTGGGCTCTGTCGGGCTCTATTGGGGTCTGTCGGGCCCTGTCGGGCTCTGTCGGGCCCTGTCGGGCCCTGTCGGGCCCTTGCGGGCTCTGTCGGGCCCTGTCGGGCTCTGTCGGGCTCTGTCGGGCTCTACTGGGCCCTGTCGGGCCCTGTCGGGCCCTCTCGGGCTCTGTCGGGCTCTGTCGGGCTCTGTCGGGCTCTGTCGGGCTCTACTGGGCCCTGTCGGGCCCTGTCGGGCTCTGTCGGGCCCTGTCGGGCTCTGTCGGGCCCTGTCGGGCCCTGTCGGGCTCTGTCGGGCTCTGTCGGGCTCTACTGGGCCCTGTCGGGCCCTGTCGGGCTCTACTGGGCCCTGTCGGGCCCTGTCGGGCCCTGTCGGGCTCTACTGGGCCCTGTCGGGCTCTGTCGGTTTCTGTCGGGCTCTGTCGGGCTCTGTCGGGCCCTGTCGGGCTCTACTGGGCCCTGTCGGGCTCTGTCGGGCTCTGTCGGGCTCTGTCGGGCCCTGTCGGGCCCTGTCGGGCTCTGTCGGGCTCTACTGGGCCCTGTCGGGCCCTGTCGGGCCCTGTCGGGCTCTACTGGGCCCTGTCGGGCTCTGTCGGGCCCTGTCGGGCTCTACTGGGCCCTGTCGGGCTCTGTCGGGCCCTCTCGGGCTCTGTCGGGCTCTTTCGGGATTTGTCGGGCTCTGTCGGGCTCTACTGTGCTCTGTCGGGCTCTGTCGGGCTCTGTCGGGCTCTGTCGGGCTCTACTGGGCCCTGTCGGGCCCTGTCGGGCCCTGTCGGGCCCTGTCGGGCTCTGTCGGGCTCTGTCGGGCTCTACTGGGCCCTGTCGGGCCCTGTCGGGCTCTGTCGGGCTCTGTCGGGCTCTGTCGGGCTCTACTGGTCTCTGTCGGGCCCTGTCGGGCCCTGTCGGGCTCTGTCGGGCTCTGTCGGGCTCTACTGGGCTCTGTCGGGCTCTGTCGGGCTCTACTGGGCTCTGTCGGGCTCTGTCGGGCTCTCTCGGGCTCTACTGGGCTCTGTCGGGCTCTATTGGGGTCTGTCGGGCCCTGTCGGGCTCTGTCGGGCCCTGTCGGGCCCTGTCGGGCCCTTGCGGGCTCTGTCGGGCCCTGTCGGGCCCTGTCGGGCTCTGTCGGGCTCTGTCGGGCTCTACTGGGCCCTGTCGGGCCCTGTCGGGCTCTCTCGGGCTCTGTCGGGCTCTGTCGGGCTCTGTCGGGCTCTACTGGGCCCTGTCGGGCCCTGTCGGGCCCTGTCGGGCCCTGTCGGGCCCTGTCGGGCTCTGTCGGGCTCTGTCGGGCTCTACTGGGCCCTGTCGGGCCCTGTCGGGCTCTACTGGGCCCTGTCGGGCCCTGTCGGGCCCTGTCGGGCTCTACTGGGCCCTGTCGGGCTCTGTCGGTTTCTGTCGGGCTCTGTCGGGCTCTGTCGGGCCCTGTCGGGCTCTACTGGGCCCTGTCGGGCTCTGTCGGGCTCTGTCGGGCTCTGTCGGGCCCTGTCAGGCCCTGTCGGGCTCTGTCGGGCTCTACTGGGCCCTGTCGGGCCCTGTCGGGCCCTGTCGGGCTCTACTGGGCCCTGTCGGGCTCTACTGGGCCCTGTCGGGCTCTGTCGGGCCCTCTCGGGCTCTGTCGGGCCCTCTCGGGCTCTGTCGGGCCCTGTCGGGCTCTGTCGGTTTCTGTCGGGCCCTGTCGGGCTCTGTCGGGCCCTGTCGGGCTCTACTGGGCCCTGTCGGGCTCTGTCGGGCTCTGTCGGGCTCTGTCGGGCCCTGTCGGGCCCTGTCGGGCTCTGTCGGGCTCTACTGGGCCCTGTCGGGCCCTGTCGGGCCCTGTCGGGCTCTACTGGGCCCTGTCGGGCTCTGTCGGGCCCTGTCGGGCTCTGTCGGGCCCTCTCGGGCTCTGTCGGGCCCTCTCGGGCTCTGTCGGGCTCTGTCGGGCTCTGTCGGGCTCTGTCGGGCTCTACTGGGCTCTACTGTTCCCTGTCGGGCCCTTTCGGGCTCTGTCGGGCCCTCTCGGGCTCTGTCGGGCTCTTTCGGGCTCTGTCGGGCTCTGTCGGGCTCTGTCGGGCTCTACTGGGCTCTGTCGGGCTCTGTCAGGTTCTGTCGGGCCCTGTCGGGCCCTGTCGGGCTCTGTCGGGCTCTGTCGGGCTCTGTCGGGCCCTGTCGGGCCCTGTCGGGCTCTGTCGGGCTCTGTCGGGCTCTACTGGGCTCTACTGTTCCCTGTCGGGCCCTGTCGGGCTCTGTCGGGCTCTGTCGGGCCCTGTCGGGCTCTGTCGGGCTCTACTGGGCCCTGTCGGGCCCTGTCGGGCTCTACTGGGCCCTGTCGGGCTCTGTCGGGCCCTGTCGGGCTCTACTGGGCCCTGTCGGGCTCTGTCGGGCTCTGTCGGGCTCTGTCGGGCTCTACTGGGCTCTACTGTTCCCTGTCGGGCTCTGTCGGGCCCTGTCGGGGGGGCCCTGGGGAGGAATGGGGAGCTCTGGGGAACCAAGACACGTCTTGGGGAGCTCTGAGGAACCAAGACACGTTTTGGGGAGCCCTGGGGAGGAATGTGGAGCCCTGAGGAACCAAGACACGTCTTGGGGAGCCCTGAGGAACCAAGACACGTTTTGGGGAGCCCTGGGGAGGAATGTGGAGCCCTGAGGAACCAAGACACGTCTTGGGGAGCCCTGAGGAACCAAGACACGTTTTGGGGAGCCCTGGGGAGGAATGTGGAGCCCTGAGGAACCAAGACACGTCTTGGGGAGCTCTGAGGAACCAAGACACGTTTTGGGGAGCCCTGGGGAGGAATGTGGAGCCCTGAGGAACCAAGACACGTCTTGGGGAGCCCTGAGGAACCAAGACACGTTTTGGGGAACCCTGAGGAACCAAGACACGTTTTGGGGAGCCCTGGGGAGGAATGTGGAGCCCTGAGGAACCAAGACACGTCTTGGGGAGCCTGGGGAGGAATGGGGAGCCCGGGGAACCAAGACACGTTTTGGGGAGCCCTGGGGAGGAATGGGGAGCTCTGGGGAACCAAGACACGTTTTGGGGAGCCCGGGGGAACCAAGACACGTTTTGGGGAGCCCTGTGGAGGAATGTGGAGCCCTGAGGAACCAAGACACGTTTTGGGGAGCCCTGGGGAACCAAGACACGTTTTAGGGAGCCTGGGGAGGAATGGGGAGCCCCGGGGAACCAAGACATGTTTTGGGGAGCCCTGTGGAGGAATGTGGAGCCCTGAGGAACCAAGACACGTTTTGGGGAGCCCCGGGGAACCAAGACACGTTTTGGGGAGCCTGGGGAGGAATGGGGAGCCCCGGGGAACCAAGACACGTTTTGGGGAGCCCCGGGGAACCAAGACACGTTTTGGGGAGCCTGGGGAGGAATGGGGAGCCCGGGGAACCAAGACACGTTTTGGGGAGCCCTGGGGAGGAATGGGGAGCCCCGGGGAACCAAGACACGTTTTGGGGAGCCCCGGGGAACCAAGACACGTTTTGGGGAGCCTGGGGAGGAATGGGGAGCCCGGGGAACCAAGACACGTCTTGGGGAGCCCTGGGGAACCAAGACGAGCCCTGGGGAGAACTTGGCAGCCTCGGGGAATCGATGCGAACCCTGGGGAGGACGGTGGATCTCAGGGGAGCCCCAGGGAGACGAGGCGATAGCTGGGGAGGGTCCGGAGAGCCCTGGAGGATGAGGGGGGTCCTGGGGAGACCTTTGGAGTCCTGGGGAGGCAAAGAAAGCCCTGGGTTACTTTTTAGAAGAGATTCTCGTAGAATCTATTTATTACCATATTAATTATTGACCCCGCCCCTTCCCCAGGGGATTGGTCAGGGTGGTGGGCGGGGCCTGGGCCGATTGACCCCGCCCCTTCCCCAGGGGATTGTGGGAGGGGGGTGGGCGGGGCCCGGGGTATTTGAGCCCCAGCCCCTGGGCAGGAGCTCATTCTGCTCCAGGGCTGCTTTGGTGCTGGTTCTCTGCTGCTCCTTCAGCAGTGGGCAGCTTTTGAGCTGTTTAGTCAGCATGGACAGACCTGTTTGGAGAAGTGGAGGTGTCTGCTAGAGGTAAGAGCTCCAGGAGCAGCAAAGGTTCAACAGCAGCTGTAGCAGAAAGTGTGTTTGTAACTATGTGTAATTTACTAAATCAATTTCAGGTGCTTCACGTTTTCCCAGAACCCCTGACTGCAATGAAAATGGAGCATTGTTTCTTTGGTTTTTACTGCTGTATACCAAGCTGCTGGTATAATCTTTTCTCCTAGGACTGACGCTCAGGTGATCTAGCGGGGGTTAGAGTGAGCGTCTTGTATCTGTAAATGGAGTTCTAGCACTTCTGCAGGAAGCAGCGGGGCCATAAGGCAGAGTGTCTTTCTGGCTCTGGGGTGGCTCATCGCCTGCCTGATCACCCACAGAACACGGTGTTGTCCCCAGAACCCTTGCAGTGGGCGGTGGCCCCTGGTGGATGGATGACTCAAATGTCCTTCCCAGAACTCAGCCAAGGTGCGCAGTGGCTATTAGACTAGTACTGGTAAATATTACCCTGGTGCTCAATAGTGTGTGTCTGTTTTCTTTTCTTATTGCAGGGGATGAAGGGGAAACTGGCAACTGCAGGAAGATCCCCATGAGCCCATGTGGTGTTTTCCTCCCCGGATGGATTCAGTCCCTTGGCCCTCTGAAAGCTAAGTGGAGGCACGGGGGCTGGGAAGGGGCTGGGAACTGCAGGGGCGAGGGGCTAAAGATCTCAGAGGGGAAAGGGCCGTCCAGGACCAGTTCCCTTTGGGTGGGTAAAGGGCGCAGGGAACCTTACAGTGCGATGCCAGCTTGGGCAGGGCAGCTCCAGCCTGTGTCTGCGTTGTTGTGCACTTCGGGAAGCCTGCCTTGCGCCGTTCAGACGATCCTGGGGTCTCGTCGTGCCCGAGGGGCATGACAGACATCTCAGGCGCCATCCCGGGGTCTGGAATGCGGGTGCCGATTGGCCTATCACCAATTGGGTGCCAGGTTTCTTGTATCAGCAGCCGAAAGCGTGGATGGTTCTTGCGCCTTGGACATTTCTGGTCAGTTGTTTTATGGTGGTGTTCAGGGCTGCGTGGGCAGCTCTCCTCTCTACCCATCCAGTCTAAGGGACTGGCACTTCAGGATGCTGGGAAGAAGTTCTTAGGTCTTGCGGGAGCGTTTTGCCAGTGCCACCGTCTCGGTCGGTTGGTTGGTTTGTGCCAGTGCCGCCGTCTCGGTCGGTTGGTTGGTTTGTGCCAGTGCCACCGTCTCGGTCGGTTGGTTGGTTTGTGCCAGTGCCGCCGTCTCGGTCGGTTGGTTGGTTTGTGCCAGTGCCGCCGTCTCGGTCGGTTGGTTGGTTTGTGCCAGTGCCACCGTCTCGGTCGGTTGGTTGGTTTGTGCCAGTGCCGCCGTCTCGGTCGGTTGGTTGGTTTGTGCCAGTGCCGCCGTCTTGTAAGGGGCCGTGACGTTCGGCTCCTTTTTGTTTTGGGGTTGCAGTAGAGGCTTCTCGCCTCTCTTCTGCCTCCCCACAGGTTCTTTTGATTGATGCAGTCTCTGGTCTTGGAGTCATTCTCATTGTCGAGCGTTTTTGGTGCTGTTGCAGTCGTGCTGTTTGTAGCGTTCTGTGGAGCGTCAGTCTTCGCATGTGCGCGTTTGGCTCGGAGCTGCTCTGCCTGGAGACGTAGAGTCATGGGTGGGTGGACTGAGCCCTAGGAGTCCATGGTTAATCTCTTGATATATGTAATAGTGTGGGCAAAGGTTGTTCAGTCATCTAGGACGGAGCAGCTGTGGGCAGGGGCAGTGGGCAGTCCCTTCACCAGTAATTTAGGGGCTCGATTAGAGCTTCTGGTGTTCTTTGTGAATAGAAAGCAGACCTGTGGAATGGTCAAGCTGTTGATCAGCATCTGGGTGACCTGTTGAATACCTTGATTTCAGATGCAGAGGGAAAACTTGGCCCAAAAGAGCGACGGAAGAGGCAAGCCGAGCGCCATAAGCAGGTGGGCCAGTGCGAGGTCTCAGAGGGAAGGTGTGCCGTGTGCCTCTATGTAAGTTTGGTTGTTTCTCTATTTTATAGGTGCGAAGCGAGGAGGAAAGCCGGGTATTGGCACCGCAGCTCCTCGGTCGAGGTGAGCAAGGAGCGCTGGGCCGAAGCAGCGTCTCATTTCAGGTGTTGTGTTTCTGGTGCAGGTCTCAGCATCCTTTGCTTGTGTTTTACAGGTGGTAGCTGGGCCTCAACGCGGTCAACAGCGTGGCAGGTGAAGGTGATGGAGGCCAGGTGGGTGAGCAGCCAAGGTAAAGGGGCGGGACATGGGACCGTCTGTGGGCAGGCTGTGCTTTTGGGCAGTATCTGAGCATGCGCCTTTGTTTTAGCAGGCGCTACAGGCAAGCTCGGAGGGGCGAAGCCGCACGCCGACCAGCAGCCAAGAAGGTGAGGAGGTGGCTGGTGTTCAGGAGCACAGTACTGCCTGGTGACTCGGTTCAGCGTTTCCTTCTTGTTTTGCAGGGGCTTTGTGGACCCCTTTGGACTCAGAGGACCGTTTGCAGTGAGCAGGGGTAGGGGTGAGGAGGAGTGTGGGGCTGGGGACTTGTCCCAAGCACTAGAGCTCTTTTTCTGCTGTCTTAGGTGCCACGAGTGGTGAGGGTTTCTGCCTGCGCCCATGGCACGAGAGGCTGAATGGAACGCCTGGGAACTTCGGGGGAGGTGGGTGCTGTGGATGTCGTCGGTGTTGATGCACATGATATTTAGTGCTGGCACTGCTTAGTGAGTGTGTGTTAACTTGTGTTGTTGCAGATGTTGATGAGGAACCCGGCAATGCAGGAAGATCCCCGTGAGCCCATGTGGTGTTTTCCTCCGTGGATGGATTTGGTCCCTTGGCCCTCTGAAAGCTAAGTGGAGGCACGGGGGCTGGGGAGGGGCTGGGAACTGCAGGGGCGGGGGGCTAAAGGTCTCAGAGGGGAAAGGGCCGTCCAGGACCAGTTCCCTTTGGGTGGGTAAAGGGCGCAGGGAACCTTACAGTGTGATGCCAGCTTGGGCAGGGCAGCTCCAGCCTGTGTCTGCGTTGTTGTGCATTTCGGGAAGCCTGCCTTGCGCCGTTCAGACGATCCTGGGGTCTCGTCGTGCCCGAGGGGCACGACCGGCATCTCAGGTGCCATCCCGGGGTCTGGAATGCCGGTGCCAATTGGCCTGTTGCCAGTTGGGTGCCGGTTTTCTTGTATCAGCAGCTGAAAGCGTGGATGGTTCCTGCATCTCGGACATTTCTGGTCAGTCGTGTGTTATAGTGTAGTTCTGGGCTGCGTGGGCAGCTCTGCTCCCTACCCATCCAGTCTAAGGGACTGGCACTTCTTCCCAGCATCCTGAAGTCTTTAGGTTTTGCAGGAGTTACTTGCACTTGCGCCGTCTCTGTTTGTTGTGCCAGTGGCGCCGTCTCCGTTTGTTTGTTGTGCCAGTGGCGCCGTCTCGTAAGGAGCCGTGATGTTCGGCTCCTTTTTGTTTTGGGGTAGCAGTAGAGGCTCCTCGCCTCACCACTGCCTCCCTGTAGTTTGTTTTGGTGCCGTCTCTGCTGTTCTCATGTTTGAATGACTTTGTTCCTGTTGGAGTGGTGGTGTTTGTAGCGTTCTGTGCAGCATCAGTCTGCACATGTGCGTGTTTGTCTTGGAGCTGCTCTGCCCGGAGGCATGGAGTCAGGTGTGGGTGGACCGAGCCCCAGGCGTCCATGGTTAATCTATTGACACATTCAAGTCTGTAGGCAAAATTTGTACCATCATCCAGGCTAGAGTATCCATGGGCAGGGGGAGTGGACAGTCCCTTCACTTGTGTTTTACAGTTGATACCAAAGATCATTGTTGACTAGCGTGCTGTTATTTCACAGACAGTGTCTTAACTAATTTTTTTTCTTTGTAGGTGACCGCGTTGTCAATATGAGTCTTTTTAGCTAAAGAAAAATGCCTCTTAAGAGTATATCACTTGTCATTATGACCTTTGCTTCACGGCAACAAAAGCAGCTACAGACTACGATCGCCACCTGTGAGATCAGGCCCGCATTGCACTTCTTTGAACAAATAGGATTCATTCACAGAAAACACTACATTCAAGGCTGGCATGAAGTGCCTATGGACCGTAAACCGTATCTAGAGCTGCACAAAGCAAAGGCCTGTCTGAGGTCAGTGCAAAGGATCCACTAAGAAGCAAGAAGACTCCAGACACAACTGTTGCTATTGTTGCTATCATGGTGTGAGGGGTGGGTAAATAGTGTGTAAGGGTATAAATACCCAGGAATTTCTACACTCGGGTGGGACCTCAGCAAAGGCAGCAGTTCGAGTCAGCCCTCCCGCCGTACCACTCTGTTCGGTTACTTGTTTTCATGGACTTTGCCTGAGAGTTTGCCTCCAGGGACCAAGGATCTGGACCGCAATCCACCAGACCCCAGGCCCCTGGAGGGGAGGTAAGGACGTCGAGGTGCAGAATGATGAAACTCTGAAATCCCAGCTAAGTGATATAAGGGGTTGAGTGAGCACATGCAATCCTTTGGCCATATATAAATGTAATCCCTTAGGTGTTTCCCCTACGCTCTGTGTATTGTAGACATGAGCTGTAGATCCATCTGGGGCTAAGTTTGGATCCAGCCGCACCTAGACTCTTCTCCGAGGAAGAGTTTAGAAAGCAAGGGGGTCCATTCCGAACCTCACAACAGCCACAAAGCGTAGATCCAGCCTGGGGCTAAGTTTGGACCCTGCTGCACTTAGACTCCTCTCTGAGCAGGAGTTTAGTAAGCAAGGGGGTCCCATCTGAACTTCGACTCAACAGAAGCGCCCCCCTTTAGCTTTCGGCATTTCCCGTCCAGGTACAGATCACTCTGAAACGAGTCTCACCTGAATATGCCCGGCATATTTTGTCAAAGCAGTAATAGTCCCCCTTGCCATCACTCTAACGTCGCACGGTAAGCGATCTAAAACCGCTCTCGGCCAGCAGCGCCCCGAGTCACTCACCCGACACCAACCGATGGCGGCAGGATGGCAGGCGCCGTCCCCGATTACTGATGGAGGCACAGGGCGAGTTAGAGGTCCAGATTCTCGGAGGAATGAGCCCGTGGTAATAGTCACGATTGGAAAGCTGTGGAAGAAAAGCTCACTATGCTCAAGAGCCATAGGAATGATGGAAAGGGAATTAATAGCAAAGTGTACCTTAAGGAACCAAGACATGTTTGGCAGAGCGCTGGGGAGGAATGGGGAGCCCTGAGAAACCAAGACACGTTTTGGTGAGCCCTGGGGAGTAATGGGGATCCCCGAGGAAGCAAGACACGTTTTGGGGAGCCTTGAGGAAGCAAGACATGTTTTGGGGAGCCCTGAGGAACCAAGAAACGTTTTGGGGAGCCCTGAGGAGGAAGGGGGAGCTCTGAGGATCCAAGACACGTGTTGGGGTGCCCTGCGGAGCAATGGGCAATGAGCTCTGTGGGGGCCCTGTGGGGGCCCAGTCGGGCTCTACTGGGCTCTGTCGGGCTCTACTGGGCTCTGTCGGGCTCTACTGGGCTCTGTCGGGCTCTACTGGGCTCTGTCGGGCTCTACTGGGCTCTGTCGGGCTCTACTGGGCTCTGTCGGGCTCTACTGGGCTCTGTCGGGCTCTACTGGGCTCTGTCGGGCTCTACTGGGCTCTGTCGGGCTCTACTGGGCTCTGTCGGGCTCTACTGGGCCCTGTCGGGCTCTACTGGGCCCTGTCGGGCTCTACTGGGCCCTGTCGGGCTCTACTGGGCCCTGTCGGGCTCTACTGGGCCCTGTCGAGCTCTACTGGGCCCTGTCGGGCTCTACTGGGCCCTGTCGGGCTCTGTCGGGCCCTGTCGGGCTCTACTGGGCTCTACTGTTCCCTGTCGGGCTCTACTGGGCTCTACTGTTCCCTGTCGGGCTCTACTGGGCCCTGTCGGGCTCTACTGGGCTAAACTGGGCTCTACTGGGCCCTGTCGGGCTCTGTCGGGTCTACTGGGCTCTGTCGGGCTCTACTGGGCGCTACTGGGCTCTGTCGGGCCCTGTAGGGCCCTGTCGGGCTCTGTCGGGCTCTACTGGGCCCTGTCGGGCTCTGTCGGGCTCTACTGGGCCCTGTCGGGCTCTGTCAGGCTCTGTCTGGCTCTGTCGAGCCCTGTCGGGCTCTACTGGGCTAAAGTGGGCCCTGTCGGGCTCTACTGGGCTAAACTGGGCCCTGTCGGGCTCTGTCGGGCTCTACTGGGCTCTACTGTTCCCTGTCGGGCCCTGTCGGGCTCTGTCGGGCTCTGTCGGGCTCTACTGGGCTCTGTCGGGCTCTACTGGGCCCAGTAGGGCCCTGTCGGGCTCTGTCGGGTTCTGTCGGGCTCTACTGGGCCCTGTCGGGCCCTGTCGGGCTCTGTCGGGCTCTACTGTTCCCTGTCGGGCCCTGTCGGGCTCTGTCGGGCCCTACTGGGCGCTACTTGGCTCTGTCGGGCCCTGTCGGGCTCTGTCGGGCTCTGTCGGGCTCTGTCGGGCTCTGTCGGGCTCTGTCGGGCCCTGTCGGGCCCTGTCGGGCCCTGTCGGGCTCTACTGGGCCCTGTCGGGCCCTGTCGGGCTCTGTCGGGCTCTACTGGGCGCTACGGGGCCCTGTCGGGCTCTGTCGGGCCCTGTCGGGCTCTGTCGGGCTCTACTGGGCCCTGTCGGGCTCTACTGGGCCCTGTCGGGCTCTACTGGGCCCTGTCGGGCTCTACTGGGCTAAACTGGGCTCTGTCGGGCCCTGTCGGGCTCTACTGGGCTAAACTGGGCCCTGTCGGGCCCTGTCGGGCTCTGTCGGGCTTTGTCGGGCTCTGCTGGGCTCTACTGTTCCCTGTCGGGCCCTGACGGGCTCTGTCGGGCTCTGTCGGGTTCTGTCGGTCTCTACTGGGACCTGTCGGGCTCTGTCGGGCTCTGTCGGGCTCTATTGGGCTCTACTGTTCCCTGTCGGGCCCTGTCGGGCTCTACTGGGCCCTGTCGGGCTCTGTCGGGCTCTGTCGGGCTCTACTGGGCTCTACTGTTCCCTGTCGGGCTCTGTCGGGCTCTGTCGGGCTCTACTGGGCTCTGTCGGGCTCTACTGGGCTCTGTCGGGCTCTGTCGGGCCCTGTCGGGCTCTGTCGGGCCCTGTCGGGCTCTGTCGGGCCCTGTCGCGTTCTGTCGGGCTCTACTGGGCTCTTCTGGGCCCTGTCGGGCTCTGTCGGGCTCTACTGGGCCCTGTCGGGCCCTGTCGGGCCCTGTCGGGCTCTACTGGGCGCTACTGGGCCCTGTCGGGCCCTGTCGGGCTCTACTGGGCCCTGTCGGGCTCTGTCGGGCCCTGTCGGGCCCTGTCGGGCTCTGTCGGGCTCTACTGGTCCCTGTCGGGCTCTACTGGGCCCTGTCGGGCCCTGTCGGGCTCTACTGGGCTAAACTGGGCCCTGTCGGGCCCTGTCGGGCTCTACTGGGCTAAACTGGGCCCTGTCGGGCCCTGTCGGGCTCTGTCGGGCCCTGTCGGGCTCTGTCGGGCTCTGTCGGGCTCTACTGGGCTCTACTGTTCCCTGTCGGGCTCTGTCGGGCTCTGTCGGGCTCTGTCGGGCTCTGTCGGGCTCTGTCGGGCTCTGTCGGGCTCTACTGGGCCCTGTCGGGCCCTGTCGGGCTCTGTCGGGCTCTGTCGGGCTCTACTGGGCTCTGTGGGGCTCTACTGGGCCCTGTCGGGCCCTGTCGGGCCCTGTCGGGCTCTGTCGGGCTCTGTCGGGCTCTACTGGGCCTTGTCGGGCCCTGTCGAGCTCTGTCGGGCTCTGTCGGGCTCTACTGGGCCCTGTCGGGCTCTGTCGGGCTCTGTCGGGCTCTGTCGGGCTCTGTCGGGCTCTGTCGGGCTCTGTCGGGCCGTGTCGGGCCGTGTCGGGCTCTGTCGGGCCGTGTCGGGCCCTTTCGGGTTCTGTCGGGCTCTGTCGGGCCCTGTCGGGCTCTACTGGGCTCTACTGGGCCCTGTCGGGCTCTGTCGGGCTCTGTCGGGCTCTACTGGGCTCTGTCGGGCTCTGTCGGGCCCTGTCGGGCTCTGTCGGGCCCTGTCGGGCTCTACTGGGCCCTGTCGGGCCCTGTCGGGCCCTGACGGGCTCTGTCGGGCTCTACTGGGCTCTGTCGGGCCCTGTCGGGCCCTGTCGGGCCCTGTCGGGCCCTGTCGGGCCCTGTCGGGCTCTGTCGGGCTCTACTGGGCTCTGTCGGGCCCTGTCGGGCCCTGTCGGGCCCTGTCGGGCCCTGTCGGGCCCTGTCGGGCTCTGTCGGGCCCTGTCGGGCTCTGTCGGGCCCTGTCGGGCTCTGTCGGGCTCTACTGGGCCCTGTCGGGCTCTGTCGGGCTCTGTCGGGCTCTGTCGGGCTCTGTCGGGCCCTGTCGGGCCCTGTCGGGCCCTGTCGGGCTCTGTCGGGCTCTGTCGGGCTCTGTCGGGCTCTGTCGGGCTCTACTGGGCTCTACTGGGCTCTGTCGGGCTCTGTCGGGCTCTGTCGGGCTCTGTCGGGCACTGTCGGGCTCTACTGGGCCCTGTCGGGCTCTGTCGGGCTCTGTCGGGCTCTGTCGGGCTCTGTCGGGCTCTGTCGGGCTCTACTGGGCCCTGTCGGGCCCTGTCGGGCTCTGTCGGGCTCTGTCGGGCTCTACTGGGCTCTACTGGGCTCTGTCGGGCTCTGTCGTGCCCTGTCGGGCCCTGTCGGGCTCTGTCGGGCTCTGTCGGGCTCTGTCGGGCCCTGTCGGGCCCTGTCGGGCCCTGTCGGGCTCTGTCGGGCTCTGTCGGGCTCTGTCGGGCTCTGTCGGGCTCTACTGGGCCCTGTCGGGCCCTGTCGGGCCCTGTCGGGCTCTGTCGGGCTCTGTCGGGCTCTGTCGGGCTCTACTGGGCCCTGTCGGGCCCTGTCGGGCCCTGTCGGGCTCTGTCGGGCTCTGTCGGTCTCTGTCGGGCCCTGTCGGGCCCTGTCGGGCCCTGTCGGGCTCTGTCGGGCTCTGTCGGGCTCTACTGGGCCCTGTCGGGCCCTGTCGGGCCCTGTCGGGCCCTGTCGGGCTCTACTGGGCCCTGTCGGGCCCTGTCGGGCCCTGTCGGGCCCTGTCGGGCTCTGTCGGGCTCTGTCGGGCCCTGTCGGGCTCTGTCGGGCTCTACTAGGCCCTGTCGGGCCCTGTCGGGCCCTGTCGGGCCCTGTCGGGCCCTGTCGGGCTCTGTCGGGCTCTACTGGGCTCTACTGGGCTCTACTGGGCTCTGTCGGGCTCTGTCGGGCTCTACTGGGCTCTACTGGGCTCTACTGGGCTCTACTGGGCTCTGTCGGGCTCTGTCGGGCTCTGTCGGGCTCTACTGGGCCCTGTCGGGCCCTGTCGGGCTCTGTCGGGCTCTGTCGGGCTCTGTTGGGCTCTATTGGGCCTGTCGGGCTCTGTCGGGCTCTGTCGGGCTCTGTCGGGCTCTGTCGGGCTCTGTCGGGCTCTACTGGGCCCTGTCGGGCCCTGTCGGGCCCTGTCGGGCCCTGTCGGGCCCTGTCGGGCTCTGTCGGGCTCTGTCGGGCCCTGTCGGGCCCTGTCGGGCCCTGTCGGGCCCTGTCGGGCTCTGTCGGGCTCTGTCGGGCTCTGTCGGGCTCTACTCGGCCCTGTCGGGCTCTGTCGGGCTCTGTCGGGCCCTGTCGGGCCCTGTCGGGCCCTGTCGGGCTCTGTCGGGCTCTGTCGGGCTCTACTGGGCTCTGTCGGGCTCTGTCGGGCTCTACTGGGCCCTGTCGGGCTCTGTCGGGCTCTGTGGGGCTCTGTCGGGCCCTGTCGGGCTCTGTCGGGCCCTGTCGGGCCCTGTCGGGCCCTGTCGGGCCCTGTCGGGCTCTGTCGGGCTCTGTCGGGCTCTGTCGGGCTCTGTCGGGCTCTGTCGGGCCCTGTCGGGCCCTGTCGGGCTCTGTCGGGCTCTGTCGGGCCCTGTCGGGCTCTGTCGGCCTCTGTCGGGCTCTACTGGGCCCTGTCGGGCTCTGTCGGGCTCTGTCGGGCTCTGTCGGGCTCTACTGGGCTCTACTGTTCCCTGTCGGGCCCTGTCGGGCCCTGTCGGGCCCTGTCGGGCCCTGTCGGGCCCTGTCGGGCCCTGTCGGGCCCTGTCGGGCTCTGTCGGGCTCTGTCGGGCTCTACTGTGCTCTACTGTTCCCTGTCGGGCCCTGTCGGGCTCTGTCGGGCCCTGTCGGCCTCTGTTGGGCCCTGTCGGGCCCTGTTGGGCTCTGTCGGGCTCTGTCGGGCCCTGTCGGGCTCTGTCAGGATCTGTCGGGCCCTGTCGGGCTCTGTCGGGCTCTTTCGGGATCTGTCGGGCTCTGTCGGGCTCTACTGTGCTCTGTCGGGCTCTGTCGGGCTCTGTTGGGCTCTGTCGGGCCCTGTCGGGCTCTGTCGGGCCCTGTCGGGCCCTGTCGGGCCCTGTCGGGCCCTGTCGGGCTCTGTCGGGCTCTGTCGGGCTCTGTCGGGCTCTACTGGGCCCTGTCGGGCTCTGTCGGGCTCTGTCGGGCTCTGTCGGGCTCTACTGGTCTCTGTCGGGCCCTGTCGGGCTCTGTCGGGCTCTGTCGGGCTCTGTCGGGCTCTACTGGGCTCTGTCGGGCTCTGTCGGGCTCTGTCGGGCTCTATTGGGGTCTGTCGGGCCCTGTCGGGCCCTGTCGGGCCCTTGCGGGCTCTGTCGGGCCCTGTCGGGCCCTGTCGGGCTCTGTCGGGCTCTGTCGGGCTCTACTGGGCCCTGTCGGGCCCTGTCGGGCCCTCTCGGGCTCTGTCGGGCTCTGTCGGGCTCTGTCGGGCTCTACTGGGCCCTGTCGGGCTCTGTCGGGCTCTGTCGGGCCCTGTCGGGCTCTGTCGGGCTCTGTCGGGCCCTGTCGGGCCCTGTCGGGCTCTGTCGGGCTCTGTCGGGCTCTACTGGGCCCTGTCGGGCCCTGTCGGGCCCTGTCGGCCTCTGTCGGGCCCTGTCGGGCTCTGTCGGGCCCTGTCGGGCTCTGTCGGGCCCTGTCGGGCTCTGTCGGGCCCTGTCGGGCCCTGTCGGGCCCTGTCGGGCCCTGTCGGGCTCTGTCGGGCCCTGTCGGGCCCTGTCGGGCCCTGTCGGGCTTTGTCGGCCTCTGTCGGGCCCTGTCGGGCCCTGTCGGGCTTTGTCGGCCTCTGTCGGGCCCTGTCGGGCCCTGTCGGGCTCTGTCGGGCTCTGTCGGGCTCTGTCGGGCTCTGTCGGGCCCTGTCGGGCCCTGTCGGGCCCTGTCGGGCTCTGTCGGGCTCTACTGGGCCCTGTCGGGCCCTGTCGGGCCCTGTCGGGCTCTGTCGGGCCCTGTCAGGCTCTGTCGGGCTCTGTCGGGCCCTGTCGGGCTCTGTCGGGCTCTACTGGGCCCTCTCGGGCCCTGTCGGGCTCTGTCGGGCTCTGTCGGGCTCTGTCGGGCCCTGTCGGGCCCTGTCGGGCTCTGTCGGGCTCTGTCGGGCTGTGTCGGGCTCTGTCGGGCTCTACTGGGCTCTACTGGGCTCTGTCGGGCTCTGTCGGGCTCTGTCGGGCACTGTCGGGCTCTACTGGGCCCTGTCGGGCTCTGTCGGGCTCTGTCGGGCTCTGTCGGGCTCTGTCGGGCTCTGTCGGGCTCTGTCGGGCTCTGTCGGGCTCTACTGGGCCCTGTCGGGCCCTGTCGGGCTCTGTCGGGCTCTGTCGGGCTCTACTGGGCTCTACTGGGCTCTGTCGGGCTCTGTCGTGCCCTGTCGGGCCCTGTCGGGCCCTGTCGGGCTCTGTCGGGCCCTGTCGGGCTCTGTCGGGCTCTGTCGGGCTCTGTCGGGCTCTACTGGGCCCTGTCGGGCCCTGTCGGGCCCTGTCGGGCTCTGTCGGGCTCTGTCGGGCTCTGTCGGGCTCTGTCGGGCTCTACTGGGCTGTGTCGGGCCCTGTCGGTCCCTGTCGGGCTCTGTCGGTCTCTGTCGGGCCCTGTCGGGCCCTGTCGGGCCCTGTCGGGCTCTGTCGGGCTCTACTGGGCCCTGTCGGGCCCTGTCGGGCCCTGTCGGGCCCTGTCGGGCCCTGTCGGGCCCTGTCGGGCCCTGTCGGGCTCTGTCGGGCCCTGTCGGGCCCTGTCGGGCTCTGTCGGGCTCTGTCGGGCCCTGTCGGGCCCTGTCGGGCTCTGTCGGGCCCTGTCGGGCCCTGTCGGGCCCTGTCGGGCTCTGTCGGGCTCTGTCGGGCTCTACTGGGCTCTACTGGGCTCTGTCGGGCTCTGTCGGGCTCTACTGGGCTCTGTCGGGCTCTGTCGGGCTCTGTCGGGCTCTGTCGGGCTCTGTCGGGCTCTGTCGGGCTCTACTGGGCCCTGTCGGGCCCTGTCGGGCTCTGTCGGGCTCTGTCGGGCTCTGTTGGGCTCTACTGGGCCTGTCGGGCTCTGTCGGGCTCTGTCGGGCTCTACTGGGCTCTACTGGGTTCTGTCGGGCTCTGTCGGGCTCTGTCGGGCCCTGTCGGGCCCTGTCGGGCCCTGTCGGGCCCTGTCGGGCCCTGTCGGGCCCTGTCGGGCTCTGTCGGGCTCTGTCGTGCCCTGTCGGGCCCTGTCGTGCCCTGTCGGGCCCTGTCGGGCTCTGTCGGGCCCTGTCGGGCTCTGTCGGGCCCTGTCGGGCCCTGTCGGGCTCTGTCGGGCTCTGTCGGGCTCTGTCGGGCTCTACTCGGCCCTGTCGGGCCCTGTCGGGCCCTGTCGGGCTCTGTCGGGCTCTCTCGGGCTCTGTCAGGCTCTACTGGGCCCTGTCGGGCCCTGTCGGGCCCTGTCGGGCCCTCTCGGGCTCTGTCGGGCTCTGTCGGGCTCTACTGGGCCCTGTCGGGCCCTGTCGGGCCCTGTCGGGCCCTGTCGGGCTCTGTCGGGCTCTGTCGGGCTCTGTCGGGCTCTGTCGGGCTCTGTCGGGCCCTGTCGGGCTCTGTCGGGCTCTACTGGGCTCTGTCGGGCTCTACTGGGCCCTGTTGGGCTCTGTCGGGCCCTGTCGGGCCCTGTCGGGCTCTGTCGGGCTCTGTCGGGCTCTGTCGGGCTCTACTGGGCTCTGTCGGGTTCTACTGGGCTCTACTGGGCCCTGTCGGGCTCTGTCGGGCTCTGTCGGGCTCTGTCGGGCCCTGTCGGGCTCTGTCGGGCTCTACTGGGCCCTGTCGGGCTCTGTCGGGCCCTGTCAGGCTCTGTCGGGCTCTGTCGGGCCCTGTCGGGCTCTGTCGGGCTCTACTGGGCCCTGTCGGGCTCTGTCGGGCTCTGTCGGGTTCTGTCGGGCCCTGTCGGGCCCTGTCGGGCTCTGTCGGGCTCTGTCGGGCTCTACTGGGCTCTGTCGGGCTCTGTCGGGCTCTACTGGGCCCTGTCGGGCTCTGTCGGGCTCTGTGGGGCCCTGTCGGGCTCTGTCGGGCTCTGTGGGGCCCTGTCGGGCTCTGTCGGGCCCTGTCGGGCTCTGTCGGGCTCTGTCGGGCTCTGTCGGGCTCTGTCGGGCTCTACTGGGACCTGTCGGCCTCTGTCGGGCCCTGTCGGGCCCTGTCGGGCTCTGTCGGGCTCTGTCGGGCCCTGTCGGGCTCTGTCGGCCTCTGTCGGGCTCTACTGGGCCCTGTCGGGCTCTGTCGGGCTCTGTCGGGCTCTGTCGGGCTCTGTCGGGCTCTACTGGGCTCTACTGTTCCCTGTCGGGCCCTGTCGGGCCCTGTCGGGCCCTGTCGGGCTCTGTCGGGCTCTGTCGGGCCCTGTCGGGCTCTGTCGGGCCCTGTCGGGCTCTGTCGGGCTCTACTGTGCTCTACTGTTCCCTGTCGGGCCCTGTCGGGCTCTGTCGGGCCCTGTCGGCCTCTGTTGGGCCCTGTCGGGCCCTGTCGGGCCCTGTCGGGCCCTGTCGGGCTCTGTCGGGCTCTGTCGGGCTCTACTCGGCTCTGTCGGGCTCTGTCGGGCTCTGTCGGGCTCTGTCGGGCTCTGTCGGGCTCTGTCGGGCCCTGTCGGGCTCTGTCAGGATCTGTCGGGCCCTGTCGGGCTCTGTCGGGCTCTTTCGGGATCTGTCGGGCTCTGTCGGGCTCTACTGTGCTCTGTCGGGCTCTGTCGGGCTCTGTTGGGCTCTACTGGGCCCTGTCGGGCCCTGTCGGGCCCTGTCGGGCCCTGTCGGGCCCTGTCGGGCTCTGTCGGGCTCTGTCGGGCTCTGTCGGGCTCTGTCGGGCTCTGTCGGGCTCTGTCGGGCTCTACTGGGCCTGTCGGGCCCTGTCGGGCTCTGTCGGGCTCTGTCGGGCTCTGTCGGGCTCTACTGGTCTCTGTCGGGCCCTGTCGGGCCCTGTCGGGCTCTGTCGGGCTCTGTCGGGCTCTACTGGGCTCTGTCGGGCTCTGTCGGGCTCTGTCGGGCTCTACTGGGCTCTGTCGGGCTCTGTCGGGCTCTCTCGGGCTCTACTGGGCTCTGTCGGGCTCTATTGGGGTCTGTCGGGCCCTGTCGGGCTCTGTCGGGCCCTGTCGGGCTCTGTCGGGCCCTTGCGGGCTCTGTCGGGCCCTGTCGGGCCCTGTCGGGCTCTGTCGGGCTCTGTCGGGCTCTACTGGGCCCTGTCGGGCCCTGTCGGGCCCTCTCGGGCTCTGTCGGGCTCTGTCGGGCTCTGTCGGGCTCTGTCGGGCTCTACTGGGCCCTGTCGGGCTCTGTCGGGCTCTGTCGGGCCCTGTCGGGCTCTGTCGGGCCCTGTCGGGCCCTGTCGGGCTCTGTCGGGCTCTGTCGGGCTCTACTGGGCCCTGTCGGGCTCTACTGGGCCCTGTCGGGCCCTGTCGGGCCCTGTCGGGCTCTACTGGGCCCTGTCGGGCTCTGTCGGTTTCTGTCGGGCCCTGTCGGGCTCTGTCGGGCCCTGTCGGGCTCTACTGGGCCCTGTCGGGCTCTGTCGGGCTCTGTCGGGCTCTGTCGGGCCCTGTCGGGCTCTGTCGGGCTCTACTGGGCCCTGTCGGCCCTGTCGGGCCCTGTCGGGCTCTACTGGGCCCTGTCGGGCTCTGTCGGGCCCTGTCGGGCTCTACTGGGCCCTGTCGGGCTCTGTCGGCCCTCTCGGGCTCTGTCGGGCTCTGTCGGGCTCTTTCGGGATTTGTCGGGCTCTGTCGGGCTCTACTGTGCTCTTCTGGGCCCTGTCGGGCTCTGTCGGGCTCTACTGGGCCCTGTCGGGCCCTGTCGGGCCCTGTCGGGCTCTACTGGGCGCTACTGGGCCCTGTCGGGCCCTGTCGGGCTCTACTGGGCCCTGTCGGGCCCTGTCGGGCCCTGTCGGGCCCTGTCGGGCCCTGTCGGGCTCTGTCGGGCTCTACTGGTCCCTGTCGGGCTCTACTGGGCCCTGTCGGGCCCTGTCGGGCTCTACTGGGCTAAACTGGGCCCTGTCGGGCCCTGTCGGGCTCTACTGGGCTAACTGGGCCCTGTCGGGCCCCTGTCGGGCTCTGTCGGGCCCTGTCGGGCTCTGTCGGGCTCTGTCGGGCTCTACTGGGCTCTACTGTTCCCTGTCGGGCTCTGTCGGGCTCTGTCGGGCTCTGTCGGGCTCTGTCGGGCTCTGTCGGGCTCTGTCGGGCTCTGTCGGGCTCTACTGGGCCCTGTCGGGCCCTGTCGGGCTCTGTCGGGCTCTGTCGGGCTCTACTGGGCTCTGTGGGGCTCTACTGGGCCCTGTCGGGCTCTGTCGGGCTCTGTCGGGCTCTGTCGGGCTCTACTGGGCCTTGTCGGGCCCTGTCGAGCTCTGTCGGGCTCTGTCGGGCTCTACTGGGCCCTGTCGGGCTCTGTCGGGCTCTGTCGGGCTCTGTCGGGCTCTGTCGGGCTCTGTCGGGCTCTGTCGGGCTCTGTCGGGCCGTGTCGGGCCGTGTCGGGCTCTGTCGGGCCGTGTCGGGCCCTTTCGGGTTCTGTCGGGCTCTGTCGGGCCCTGTCGGGCTCTACTGGGCTCTACTGGGCCCTGTCGGGCTCTGTCGGGCTCTGTCGGGCTCTACTGGGCTCTGTCGGGCTCTGTCGGGCCCTGTCGGGCTCTGTCGGGCCCTGTCGGGCTCTACTGGGCCCTGTCGGGCCCTGTCGGGCCCTGACGGGCTCTGTCGGGCTCTACTGGGCTCTGTCGGGCCCTGTCGGGCCCTGTCGGGCCCTGTCGGGCCCTGTCGGGGCCCTGTCGGGCTCTGTCGGGCTCTACTGGGCTCTGTCGGGCCCTGTCGGGCCCTGTCGGGCCCTGTCGGGCCCTGTCGGGCTCTGTCGGGCCCTGTCGGGCTCTGTCGGGCTCTGTCGGGCTCTACTGGGCCCTGTCGGGCTCTGTCGGGCTCTGTCGGGCTCTGTCGGGCTCTGTCGGGCCCTGTCGGGCCCTGTCGGGCCCTGTCGGGCTCTGTCGGGCTCGGTCGGGCTCTGTCGGGCTCTGTCGGGCTCTACTGGGCTCTACTGGGCTCTGTCGGGCTCTGTCGGGCTCTGTCGGGCACTGTCGGGCTCTACTGGGCCCTGTCGGGCTCTGTCGGGCTCTGTCGGGCTCTGTCGGGCTCTGTCGGGCTCTGTCGGGCTCTACTGGG
>NW_027017433.1:0-95493 GCF_036013445.1 Caloenas nicobarica | reverse complement strand
CTGTCGGGCCCTGTCGGGCTCTGTCGGACTCTACTGGGCTCTGTCGGGCTCTGTCGGGCTCTGTCGGGCTCTACTGGGCTCTGTCGGGCTCTGTAGGGCTCTACTGGGCCCTGTCGGGCCCTGTCGGGCTCTGTCGGGCTCTGTCGGGCCCTGTCGGGCTCTGTCGGGCTCTGTCGGGCCCTGTCGGGATCTGTCGGGCTCTGTCGGGCTCTGTCGGGCTCTGTCAGGCTCTGTCGGGCTCTGTCGGGCCCTGTCGGGCCCTGTCGGGCCCTGTCGGGCTCTGTCGGACTCTTTCGGGCTCTGTCGGGCTCTACTGGGCCCTGTCGGGCTCTGTCGGGCTCTGTCGGGCTCTGTCGGGCCCTGTCGGGCTCTGTCGGGCTCTACTGGGCCCTTTCGGGCGCTGTCGGGCTCTGTCGGGCTCTGTCGGGCCCTGTCGGGCTCTGTCGGGCTCTGTCGGGCCCTGTCGGGCTCTGTCGGGCTCTGTCGGGCTCTGTCGGGCTCTACTGGGCCCTGTCGGGTTCTGTCGGGCTCTGTCGGGCTCTGTCGGGCTCTACTAGGCCCTGTCGGGCCCTGTCGGGATCTGTCAGGCTCTGTCGGGCTCTGTCGGGCTCTGTCGGGCTCTACTGGGCCCTGTCGGGCCCTGTCGGGCTCTGTCGGGCTCTGTCGGGCTCTGTCGGGCTCTACTGGGCTCTACTGGGCTCTGTCGGGCTCTGTCGGGCTCTGTCGGGCCCTGTCGGGCTCTGTCGGGCTCTGTCGTGCCCTGTCGGGCCCTGTCGGGCTCTGTCGGGCCCTGTCGGGCTCTGTCGGGCTCTACTGGGCCCTGTCGGGCCCTGTCGGGCCCTGTCGGGCTCTGTCGGGCTCTGTCGGGCTCTGTCGGGCTCTACTGGGCTCTGTCGGGCCCTGTCGGGCCCTGTCGGGCTCTGTCGGGCTCTGTCGGGCCCTGTCGGGCTCTGTCGGGCTCTGTCGGGCTCTACTGGGCTCTGTCGGGCTCTGTCGGGCTCTACTGGGCCCTGTCGGTCTCTGTCGGGCTCTGTCGGGCCCTGTCGGGCCCTGTCGGGCTCTGTCGGGCTCTGTCGGGCTCTACTGGGCTCTGTCGGGCTCTGTCGGGCTCTGTCGGGCTCTGTTGGGCTCTACTGGGCCCTGTCGGGCTCTGTCGGTCTCTGTGGGGCCCTGTTGGGCTCTGTCGGGCCCTGTCGGGCTTTGTCGGGCCCTGTCGGGCCCTGTCGGGCTCTGTCGGGCCCTGTCGGGCTCTGTCGGGCTCTGTCGGGCTCTACTGGGCTCTGTCGGGCTCTGTCGGGCTCTGTCGGGCCCTGTCGGGCTCTATCGGGCCCTGTCGGGCCCTGTCGGGCCCTGTCGGGCCCTGTCGGGCTCTGTCGGGCTCTGTCGGGCCCTGTCGGGCTCTGTCGGGCTCTGTCGGGCTCTATCGGGCTCTACTGGGCCCTGTCGGGCCCTGTCGGGCCCTGTCGGGCCCTGTCGGGCTCTGTCGTGCCCTGTCGGGCTCTGTCGGGCCCTGTCGGGCCCTGTCGGGCTCTGTCGGGCTCTGTCGGGCTCTGTCGGGCTCTACTGGGCCCTGTCGGGCTCTGTCGGGCTCTGTCGGGCTCTGTCGGGCTCTGTCGGGCTCTACTGGGCCCTGTCGGGCTCTGTCGGACTCTGTCGGGCCCTGTCGGGCCCTGTCGGGCTCTGTCAGGCTTTGTCGGGCTCTGTCGGGCTCTACTGGGCCCTGTCGGGCTCTGTCGGGCTCTGTCGGGCTCTGTCGGGCCCTGTCGGGCTCTGTCGGGCTCTGTCGGGCCCTGTCGGGCTCTGTCGGGCTCTGTCGGGCTCTGTCGGGCTCTACTGGGCTCTGTCGGGCTCTGTTGGGCTCTGTCGGGCTCTGTCGGGCCCTGTCGGGCCCTGTCGGGCTCTGTCGGGCTCTGTCGGGCTCTGTCGGGCTCTACTGGGCTCTGTCGGGCTCTACTGGTCTCTACTGGGCCCTGTCGGGCTCTGTCGGGCTCTGTCGGGCTCTACTGGGCTCTGTCGGGCCCTGTCGGGCCCTGTCGGGCTCTGTCAGGCTCTGTCGGGCCCTGTCGGGCCCTGTCGGGCTCTGTCGGGCTCTGTCGGGCTCTGTCGGGCTCTACTGGGCTCTGTCGGGCTCTGTCGGGCTCAACTGGTCTCTGTCTGGCTCTGTCGGGTTCTGTCGGGCTCTGTCGGGCTCTGTCGGGCTCTGTCGGGCTCTACTGGGCTCTACTGGGCTCTGTCGGGCTCTGTCGGGCTCTACTGGGCCCTGTCGGGCTCTGTCGGGCCCTGTCGGGCCCTGTCGGGCCCTGTCGGGCTCTGTCGGGCTCTGTCGGGCTCTGTCGGGTTCTGTCGGGCTCTGTCGGGCTCTTCTGGGCCCTGTCGGGCTCTGTCGGGTTCTGTCGGGCTCTGTCGGGCTCTGTCGGGCTCTGTCGGGCTCTACTGGGCTCTGTCGGGCTCTGTCGGGTTCTGTCGGGCTCTGTCGGGCCCTGTCGGGCCCTGTCGGGCTCTGTCGTGCTCTGTCGGGATCTGTCGGGCTCTGTCGGGCTCTACTGGGCCCTGTCGGGCCCTGTCGGGCCCTGTCGGGCTCTGTCGGGCTCTGTCGGGCCCTGTCGGGCTCTGTCGGGCTCTGTCGGGCTCTGTCGGGCTCTACTGGGCTCTACTGGGCTCTGTCGGGCTCTGTCGGGCTCTACTGGGCCCTGTCGGGCCCTGTCGGGCCCTGACGGGCTCTGTCGGGCTCTACTGGGCTCTGTCGGGCTCTGTCGGGCCCTGTCGGGCTCTGTCGGGCTCTGTCGGGCTCTACTGGGCTCTGTCGGTCTCTGTCGGGCTCTACTGGGCCCGGTCGGGCTCTGTCGGGCCCTGTCGGGCTCTGTCGGGCCCTGTCGGGCCCTGTCGGGCTCTGTCGGGCTCTGTCGGGCTCTGTCGGGCCCTGTCGGGCTCTACTGGGCTCTACTGGGCTCTGTCGGGCTCTGTCGGGCTATACTGGGCCCTGTCGGGCCCTGTCGGGCTCTGTCGGGCCCTGTCGGGCTCTGTCGGGCTCTGTCGGGCCCTGTCGGGCTCTGTCGGGCTCTGTCGGACTCTGTCGGGCTCTACTGGGCTCTACTGGGCACTGTCGGGCTCTGTCGGGCTCTACTGGGCCCTGTCGGGCCCTGTTGGGCCCTGTCGGGCTCTGTCGGACTCTACTGGGCTCTGTCGGGCTCTGTCGGGCTCTGTCGGGCTCTGTCGGGCTCTACTGGGCTCTGTCGGGCTCTGTCGGGCTCTGTCGGGCTCTGTCGGGCTCTACTGGGCCCTGTCGGGCCCTGTCGGGCTCTGTCGGGCTCTGTCGGGCCCTGTCGGGCTCTGTCGGGCTCTGTCGGGCCCTGTCGGGATCTGTCGGGCTCTGTCGGGCTCTGTCGGGCTCTACTGGGCTCTGTCGGGCTCTGTCAGGATCTGTCGGGCTCTGTCGGGCTCTACCGGGCCCTGTCGGGCTCTGTCGGGCTCTGTCGGGCTCTGTCGGGCTCTGTCAGGCTCTGTCGGGCTCTGTCGGGCCCTGTCGGGCCCTGTCGGGCCCTGTCGGGCTCTGTCGGGCTCTTTCGGGCTCTGTCGGGCTCTACTGGGCCCTGTCGGGCTCTGTCGGGCTCTGTCGGGCTCTGTCGGGCCCTGTCGGGCTCTGTCGGGCTCTACTGGGCCCTGTCGGGCGCTGTCGGGCTCTGTCGGGCTCTGTCGGGCTCTGTCGGGCCCTGTCGGGCTCTGTCGGGCTCTGTCGGGCTCTGTCGGGCTCTACTGGGCCCTGTCGGGTTCTGTCGGGCTCTGTCGGGCTCTTTCGGGCTCTACTAGGCCCTGTCGGGCCCTGTCGGGATCTGTCGGGCTCTGTCGGGCTCTCTCGGGCCCTGTCGGGCTCTGTCGGGCCCTGTCGGGCTCTGTCGGGCTCTCTCGGGCTCTGTCGGGCTCTACTGGGCCCTGTCGGGCTCTGTCGTGCTCTGTCGGGCCCTGTCGGGCTCTGTCGGGCTCTACTGGGCCCTGTCGGGCTCTGTCGGGCTCTACTGGGCCCTGTCGGACTCTGTCGGGCTCTGTCGGGCTCTGTCGGGCCCTGTCGGGCTCTGTCGGGCTCTACTGGGCCCTGTCGGGCGCTGTCGGGCTCTGTCGGGCTCTGTCGGGCCCTGTCGGGCCCTGTCGGGCTCTGTCGGGCTCTGTCGGGCTCTACTGGGCCCTGTCGGGTTCTGTCGGGCTCTGTCGGGCTCTGTCGGGCTCTACTAGGCCCTGTCGGGCCCTGTCGGGATCTGTCAGGCTCTGTCGGGCTCTGTCGGGCTCTGTCGGGCTCTACTGGGCTCTACTGGGCTCTGTCGGGCTCTGTCGGGCTCTGTCGGGCCCTGTCGGGCTCTGTCGGGCTCTGTCGTGCCCTGTCGGGCCCTGTCGGGCTCTGTCGGGCCCTGTCGGGCTCTGTCGGGCTCTACTGGGCCCTGTCGGGCCCTGTCGGGCCCTGTCGGGCTCTGTCGGGCTCTGTCGGGCTCTGTCGGGCTCTACTGGGCTCTGTCGGGCCCTGTCGGGCCCTGTCGGGCTCTGTCGGGCTCTGTCGGGCCCTGTCGGGCTCTGTCGGGCTCTGTCGGGCTCTACTGGGCTCTGTCGGGCTCTGTCGGGCTCTACTGGGCCCTGTCGGGCTCTGTCGGGCTCTGTCGGGCCCTGTCGGGCCCTGTCGGGCTCTGTCGGGCTCTGTCGGGCTCTACTGGGCTCTGTCGGGCTCTGTCGGGCTCTGTCTGGCTCTGTTGGGCTCTACTGGGCCCTGTCGGGCTCTGTCGGGCTCTGTGGGGCCCTGTTGGGCTCTGTCGGGCCCTGTTGGGCTTTGTCGGGCCCTGTCGGGCCCTGTCGGGCTCTGTCGGGCCCTGTCGGGCTCTGTCGGGCTCTGTCGGGCTCTACTGGGCTCTGTCGGGCTCTGTCGGGCTCTGTCGGGCCCTGTCGGGCTCTGTCGGGCTCTGTCGGGCCCTGTCGGGCTCTGTCGGGCTCTACTGGGCCCTGTCGGGCCCTGTCGGGCCCTGTCGGGCCCTGTCGGGCTCTATCGGGCCCTGTCGGGCTCTGTCGGGCCCTGTCGGGCCCTGTCGGGCCCTGTCGGGCTCTGTCGGGCTCTGTCGGGCCCTGTCGGGCTCTGTCGGGCTCTGTCGGGCTCTATCGGGCTCTACTGGGCCCTGTCGGGCCCTGTCGGGCCCTGTCGGGCCCTGTCGGGCTCTGTCGTGCCTGTCGGGCTCTGTCGGGCTCTGTCGGGCCCTGTCGGGCCCTGTCGGGCTCTGTCGGGCTCTGTCGGGCTCTGTCGGGCTCTACTGGGCCCTGTCGGGCTCTGTCGGGCTCTGTCGGGCTCTGTCGGGCTCTGTCGGGCTCTACTGGGCCCTGTCGGGCTCTGTCGGACTCTGTCGGGCCCTGTCGGGCCCTGTCGGGCTCTGTCGGGCTTTGTCGGGCTCTGTCGGGCTCTACTGGGCCATGTCGGGCTCTGTCGGGCTCTGTCGGGCTCTGTCGGGCCCTGTCGGGCTCTGTCGGGCTCTGTCGGGCCCTGTCGGGCTCTGTCGGGCTCTGTCGGGCTCTGTCGGGCTCTACTGGGCTCTGTCGGGCTCTGTTGGGCTCTGTCGGGCTCTGTCGGGCTCTACTGGGCCCTGTCGGGCTCTGTCGGGCTCTGTCGGGCCCTGTCGGGCCCTGTCGGGCTCTGTCGGGCTCTGTCGGGCTCTGTCGGGCTCTACTGGGCTCTGTCGGGCTCTACTGGTCTCTACTGGGCCCTGTCGGGCTCTGTCGGGCTCTGTCGGGCTCTACTGGGCTCTGTCGGGCCCTGTCGGGCCCTGTCGGGCTCTGTCAGGCTCTGTCGGGCCCTGTCGGGCTCTGTCGGGCTCTGTCGGGCTCTGTCGGGCTCTGTCGGGCTCTGTCGGGCTCTACTGGGCTCTGTCGGGCTCTGTCGGGCTCTGTCGGGCTCAACTGGTCTCTGTCTGGCTCTGTTGGGTTCTGTCGGGCTCTGTCGGGCTCTGTCGGGCTCTGTCGGGCTCTACTGGGCTCTACTGGGCTCTGTCGGGCTCTGTCGGGCTCTACTGGGCCCTGTCGGGCTCTGTCGGGCCCTGTCGGGCCCTGTCGGGCCCTGTCGGGCTCTGTCGGGCTCTGTCGGGCTCTGTCGGGTTCTGTCGGGCTCTGTCGGGCTCTTCTGGGCCCTGTCGGGCTCTGTCGGGTTCTGTCGGGCTCTGTCGGGCTCTGTCGGGCTCTGTCGGGCTCTACTGGGCTCTGTCGGGCTCTGTCGGGCTCTGTCGGGCTCTTCTGGGCCCTGTCGGGCTCTGTCGGGTTCTGTCGGGCTCTGTCGGGCTCTGTCGGGCTCTGTCGGGCTCTACTGGGCCCTGTCGGGCTCTGTCGGGTTCTGTCGGGCTCTGTCGGGCTCTGTCGGGCTCTGTCGGGCTCTACTGGGCTCTGTCGGGCTCTGTCGGGCTCTGTCGGGCTCTGTCGGGATCTGTCGGGCTCTGTCGGGCTCTACTGGGCCCTGTCGGGCCCTGTCGGGCCCTGTCGGGCTCTGTCGGGCTCTGTCGGGCCCTGTCGGGCTCTGTCGGGCTCTGTCGGGCTCTGTCGGGCTCTACTGGGCTCTACTGGGCTCTGTCGGGCTCTGTCGGGCTCTACTGGGCCCTGTCGGGCCCTGTCGGGCCCTGACGGGCTCTGTCGGGCTCTACTGGGCTCTGTCGGGCTCTGTCGGGCCCTGTCGGGCTCTGTCGGGCTCTGTCGGGCCCTGTTGGGCTCTGTCGGGCTCTGTCGGGCTCTACTGGGCTCTGTCGGTCTCTGTCGGGCTCTACTGGGCCCGGTCGGGCTCTGTCGGGCCCTGTCGGGCTCTGTCGGGCCCTGTCGGGCCCTGTCGGGCTCTGTCGGGCTCTGTCGGGCTCTGTCGGGCCCTGTCGGGCTCTACTGGGCTCTACTGGGCTCTGTCGGGCTCTGTCTGGCTCTACTGGGCCCTGTCGGGCCCTGTCGGGCTCTGTCGGGCCCTGTCGGGCCCTGTCGGGCTCTGTCGGGCTCTGTCGGGCCCTGTCGGGCTCTGTCGGGCTCTGTCGGGCTCTACTGGGTTCTACTGGGCCCTGTCGGGCTCTGTCGGGCTCTACTGGGCCCTGTCGGGCCCTGTCGGGCTCTGTCGGACTCTACTGGGCTCTGTCGGGCTCTGTCGGGCTCTGTCGGGCTCTGTCGGGCTCTACTGGGCTCTGTCGGGCTCTGTCGGGCTCTGTCGGGCTCTGTCGGGCTCTACTGGGCCCTGTCGGGCCCTGTCGGGCTCTGTCGGGCTCTGTCGGGCCCTGTCGGGATCTGTCGGGCTCTGTCGGGCTCTGTCGGGCTCTACTGGGCTCTGTCGGGCTCTGTCGGGCTCTGTCAGGATCTGTCGGGCTCTGTCGGGCTCTACTGGGCCCTGTCGGGCTCTGTCGGGCTCTGTCGGGCTCTGTCAGGCTCTGTCGGGCTCTGTCGGGCCCTGTCGGGCCCTGTCGGGCCCTGTCGGGCTCTGTCGGGCTCTTTCGGGCTCTGTCGGGCTCTACTGGGCCCTGTCGGGCTCTGTCGGGCTCTGTCGGGCTCTGTCGGGCCCTGTCGGGCTCTGTCGGGCTCTACTGGGCCCTGTCGGGCGCTGTCGGGCTCTGTCGGGCTCTGTCGGGCTCTGTCGGGCCCTGTCGGGCTCTGTCGGGCTCTGTCGGGCTCTGTCGGGCTCTACTGGGCCCTGTCGGGTTCTGTCGGGCTCTGTCGGGCTCTGTCGGGCTCTACTAGGCCCTGTCGGGCCCTGTCGGGCCCTGTCAGGATCTGTCGGGCTCTGTCGGGCTCTCTCGGGCCCTGTCGGGCTCTGTCGGGCCCTGTCGGGCTCTGTCGGGCTCTCTCGGGCTCTGTCGGGCTCTACTGGGCCCTGTCGGGCTCTGTCGGGCTCTGTCGGGCCCTGTCGGGCTCTGTCGGGCTCTGTCGGGCTCTGTCGGGCTCTACTGGGCCCTGTCGGACTCTGTCGGGCTCTGTCGGGCTCTGTCGGGCTCTGACGGGTTCTGTCGGGCTCTGTCGGGCTCTGTCGGGCTCTACTGGGCCCTGTCGGGCTCTGTCGGGCTCTGTTGGGCTCTGTCGGGCTCTGTCGGGCTCTACTGGGCCCTGTCGGGCCCTGTCGGGCCCTGTCGGGCCCTGTCGGGCTCTGTCGGGCTCTGTCGGGCCCTGTCGGGCTCTGTCGGGCTCTGTCGGGCCCTGTCGGGCCCTGTCGGGCTCTGTCGGGCTCTGTCGGGCTCTGTCGGGCTCTACTGGGCCCTGTCGGGCTCTGTCGGGCTCTGTCGGGCCCTGTCGGGCTCTGTCGGGCTCTACTGGGCCCTGTCGGGCTCTGTCGGGCTCTGTCGGGCCCTGTCGGGCTCTGTCGGGCTCTGTCGGGCCCTGTCGGGCTCTGTCGGGCTCTGTCGGGCTCTGTCGGGCTCTACTGGGCTCTGTCGGGCTCTGTCAGGCTCTGTCGGGCTCTGTCGGGCTCTACTGGGCCCTGTCGGGCTCTGTCGGGCTCTGTCGGGCTCTGTCAGGCTCTGTCGGGCTCTGTCGGGCCCTGTCGGGCCCTGTCGGGCCCTGTCGGGCTCTGTCGGGCTCTGTCGGGCTCTACTGGGCTCTGTCGGGCCCTGTCGGGCCCTGTCGGGCTCTGTCGGGCCCTGTTGGGCTCTGTCGGGCTCTGTCGGGCTCTACTGGGCTCTGTCGGTCTCTGTCGGGCTCTACTGGGCCCGGTCGGGCTCTGTCGGGCCCTGTCGGGCTCTGTCGGGCCCTGTCGGGCCCTGTCGGGCTCTGTCGGGCTCTGTCGGGCTCTGTCGGGCCCTGTCGGGCTCTACTGGGCTCTACTGGGCTCTGTCGGGCTCTGTCGGGCTCTACTGGGCCCTGTCGGGCCTTGTCGGGCTCTGTCGGGCCCTGTCGGGCCCTGTCGGGCTCTGTCGGGCTCTGTCGGGCCCTGTCGGGCTCTGTCGGGCTCTGTCGGGCTCTGTCGGGCTCTACTGGGTTCTACTGGGCCCTGTCGGGCTCTGTCGGGCTCTACTGGGCCCTGTCGGGCCCTGTCGGGCCCTGTCGGGCTCTGTCGGACTCTACTGGGCTCTGTCGGGCTCTGTCGGGCTCTGTCGGGCTCTGTCGGGCTCTACTGGGCTCTGTCGGGCTCTGTCGGGCTCTGTCGGGCTCTGTCGGGCTCTACTGGGCCCTGTCGGGCCCTGTCGGGCTCTGTCGGGCTCTGTCGGGCCCTGTCGGGCTCTGTCGGGCTCTGTCGGGCCCTGTCGGGATCTGTCGGGCTCTGTCGGGCTCTGTCGGGCTCTACTGGGCTCTGTCGGGCTCTGTCAGGATCTGTCGGGCTCTGTCGGGCTCTACTGGGCCCTGTCGGGCTCTGTCGGGCTCTGTCGGGCTCTGTCGGGCTCTGTCAGGCTCTGTCGGGCTCTGTCGGGCCCTGTCGGGCCCTGTCGGGCCCTGTCGGGCTCTGTCGGGCTCTTTCGGGCTCTGTCGGGCTCTACTGGGCCCTGTCGGGCTCTGTCGGGCTCTGTCGGGCTCTGTCGGGCCCTGTCGGGCTCTGTCGGGCTCTACTGGGCCCTGTCGGGCGCTGTCGGGCTCTGTCGGGCTCTGTCGGGCCCTGTCGGGCTCTGTCGGGCTCTGTCGGGCTCTGTCGGGCTCTACTGGGCCCTGTCGGGCCCTGTCGGGCCCTGACGGGCTCTGTCGGGCTCTACTGGGCTCTGTCGGGCTCTGTCGGGCCCTGTCGGGCTCTGTCGGGCTCTGTCGGGCCCTGTTGGGCTCTGTCGGGCTCTGTCGGGCTCTACTGGGCTCTGTCGGTCTCTGTCGGGCTCTACTGGGCCCGGTCGGGCTCTGTCGGGCCCTGTCGGGCTCTGTCGGGCCCTGTCGGGCCCTGTCGGGCTCTGTCGGGCTCTGTCGGGCTCTGTCGGGCCCTGTCGGGCTCTACTGGGCTCTACTGGGCTCTGTCGGGCTCTGTCTGGCTCTACTGGGCCCTGTCGGGCCCTGTCGGGCTCTGTCGGGCCCTGTCGGGCCCTGTCGGGCTCTGTCGGGCTCTGTCGGGCCCTGTCGGGCTCTGTCGGGCTCTGTCGGGCTCTACTGGGTTCTACTGGGCCCTGTCGGGCTCTGTCGGGCTCTACTGGGCCCTGTCGGGCCCTGTCGGGCTCTGTCGGACTCTACTGGGCTCTGTCGGGCTCTGTCGGGCTCTGTCGGGCTCTGTCGGGCTCTACTGGGCTCTGTCGGGCTCTGTCGGGCTCTGTCGGGCTCTGTCGGGCTCTACTGGGCCCTGTCGGGCCCTGTCGGGCTCTGTCGGGCTCTGTCGGGCCCTGTCGGGATCTGTCGGGCTCTGTCGGGCTCTGTCGGGCTCTACTGGGCTCTGTCGGGCTCTGTCGGGCTCTGTCAGGATCTGTCGGGCTCTGTCGGGCTCTACTGGGCCCTGTCGGGCTCTGTCGGGCTCTGTCGGGCTCTGTCAGGCTCTGTCGGGCTCTGTCGGGCCCTGTCGGGCCCTGTCGGGCCCTGTCGGGCTCTGTCGGGCTCTTTCGGGCTCTGTCGGGCTCTACTGGGCCCTGTCGGGCTCTGTCGGGCTCTGTCGGGCTCTGTCGGGCCCTGTCGGGCTCTGTCGGGCTCTACTGGGCCCTGTCGGGCGCTGTCGGGCTCTGTCGGGCTCTGTCGGGCTCTGTCGGGCCCTGTCGGGCTCTGTCGGGCTCTGTCGGGCTCTGTCGGGCTCTACTGGGCCCTGTCGGGTTCTGTCGGGCTCTGTCGGGCTCTGTCGGGCTCTACTAGGCCCTGTCGGGCCCTGTCGGGCCCTGTCGGGATCTGTCGGGCTCTGTCGGGCTCTCTCGGGCCCTGTCGGGCTCTGTCGGGCCCTGTCGGGCTCTGTCGGGCTCTCTCGGGCTCTGTCGGGCTCTACTGGGCCCTGTCGGGCTCTGTCGGGCTCTGTCGGGCCCTGTCGGGCTCTGTCGGGCTCTGTCGGGCTCTGTCGGGCTCTACTGGGCCCTGTCGGACTCTGTCGGGCTCTGTCGGGCTCTGTCGGGCTCTGTCAGGATCTGTCGGGCTCTCTCGGGCTCTGTCGGGCTCTACTGGGCCCTGTCGGGCTCTGTCGGGCTCTGTCGGGCCCTGTCGGGCTCTGTCGGGCTCTGTCGGGCCCTGTCGGGCCCTGTCGGGCTCTGTCGGGCTCTGTCGGGCTCTGTCGGGCTCTACTGGGCCCTGTCGGGCTCTGTCGGGCTCTGTCGGGCCCTGTCGGGCTCTGTCGGGCTCTACTGGGCTCTGTCGGGCTCTGTCGGGCTCTGTCGGGCTCTGTCGGGCTCTACTGGGCCCTGTCGGGCCCTGTCGGGCTCTGTCGGGCTCTGTCGGGCCCTGTCGGGATCTGTCGGGCTCTGTCGGGCTCTGTCGGGCTCTACTGGGCTCTGTCGGGCTCTGTCGGGCTCTGTCAGGATCTGTCGGGCTCTGTCGGGCTCTACTGGGCCCTGTCGGGCTCTGTCGGGCTCTGTCGGGCTCTGTCAGGCTCTGTCGGGCTCTGTCGGGCCCTGTCGGGCCCTGTCGGGCCCTGTCGGGCTCTGTCGGGCTCTTTCGGGCTCTGTCGGGCTCTACTGGGCCCTGTCGGGCTCTGTCGGGCTCTGTCGGGCTCTGTCGGGCCCTGTCGGGCTCTGTCGGGCTCTACTGGGCCCTGTCGGGCGCTGTCGGGCTCTGTCGGGCTCTGTCGGGCTCTGTCGGGCCCTGTCGGGCTCTGTCGGGCTCTGTCGGGCTCTGTCGGGCTCTACTGGGCCCTGTCGGGTTCTGTCGGGCTCTGTCGGGCTCTGTCGGGCTCTACTAGGCCCTGTCGGGCCCTGTCGGGCCCTGTCAGGATCTGTCGGGCTCTGTCGGGCTCTCTCGGGCCCTGTCGGGCTCTGTCGGGCCCTGTCGGGCTCTGTCGGGCTCTCTCGGGCTCTGTCGGGCTCTACTGGGCCCTGTCGGGCTCTGTCGGGCTCTGTCGGGCCCTGTCGGGCTCTGTCGGGCTCTGTCGGGCTCTGTCGGGCTCTACTGGGCCCTGTCGGACTCTGTCGGGCTCTGTCGGGCTCTGTCGGGCTCTGACGGGTTCTGTCGGGCTCTGTCGGGCTCTGTCGGGCTCTACTGGGCCCTGTCGGGCTCTGTCGGGCTCTGTTGGGCTCTGTCGGGCTCTGTCGGGCTCTACTGGGCCCTGTCGGGCCCTGTCGGGCCCTGTCGGGCCCTGTCGGGCTCTGTCGGGCTCTGTCGGGCCCTGTCGGGCTCTGTCGGGCTCTGTCGGGCCCTGTCGGGCCCTGTCGGGCTCTGTCGGGCTCTGTCGGGCTCTGTCGGGCTCTACTGGGCCCTGTCGGGCTCTGTCGGGCTCTGTCGGGCCCTGTCGGGCTCTGTCGGGCTCTACTGGGCCCTGTCGGGCTCTGTCGGGCTCTGTCGGGCCCTGTCGGGCTCTGTCGGGCTCTGTCGGGCCCTGTCGGGCTCTGTCGGGCTCTGTCGGGCTCTGTCGGGCTCTACTGGGCTCTGTCGGGCTCTGTCAGGCTCTGTCGGGCTCTGTCGGGCTCTACTGGGCCCTGTCGGGCTCTGTCGGGCTCTGTCGGGCTCTGTCAGGCTCTGTCGGGCTCTGTCGGGCCCTGTCGGGCCCTGTCGGGCCCTGTCGGGCTCTGTCGGGCTCTGTCGGGCTCTACTGGGCTCTGTCGGGCCCTGTCGGGCCCTGTCGGGCTCTGTCGGGCCCTGTTGGGCTCTGTCGGGCTCTGTCGGGCTCTACTGGGCTCTGTCGGTCTCTGTCGGGCTCTACTGGGCCCGGTCGGGCTCTGTCGGGCCCTGTCGGGCTCTGTCGGGCCCTGTCGGGCCCTGTCGGGCTCTGTCGGGCTCTGTCGGGCTCTGTCGGGCCCTGTCGGGCTCTACTGGGCTCTACTGGGCTCTGTCGGGCTCTGTCGGGCTCTACTGGGCCCTGTCGGGCCTTGTCGGGCTCTGTCGGGCCCTGTCGGGCCCTGTCGGGCTCTGTCGGGCTCTGTCGGGCCCTGTCGGGCTCTGTCGGGCTCTGTCGGGCTCTGTCGGGCTCTACTGGGTTCTACTGGGCCCTGTCGGGCTCTGTCGGGCTCTACTGGGCCCTGTCGGGCCCTGTCGGGCCCTGTCGGGCTCTGTCGGACTCTACTGGGCTCTGTCGGGCTCTGTCGGGCTCTGTCGGGCTCTGTCGGGCTCTACTGGGCTCTGTCGGGCTCTGTCGGGCTCTGTCGGGCTCTGTCGGGCTCTACTGGGCCCTGTCGGGCCCTGTCGGGCTCTGTCGGGCTCTGTCGGGCCCTGTCGGGCTCTGTCGGGCTCTGTCGGGCCCTGTCGGGATCTGTCGGGCTCTGTCGGGCTCTGTCGGGCTCTACTGGGCTCTGTCGGGCTCTGTCAGGATCTGTCGGGCTCTGTCGGGCTCTACTGGGCCCTGTCGGGCTCTGTCGGGCTCTGTCGGGCTCTGTCGGGCTCTGTCAGGCTCTGTCGGGCTCTGTCGGGCCCTGTCGGGCCCTGTCGGGCCCTGTCGGGCTCTGTCGGGCTCTTTCGGGCTCTGTCGGGCTCTACTGGGCCCTGTCGGGCTCTGTCGGGCTCTGTCGGGCTCTGTCGGGCCCTGTCGGGCTCTGTCGGGCTCTACTGGGCCCTGTCGGGCGCTGTCGGGCTCTGTCGGGCTCTGTCGGGCCCTGTCGGGCTCTGTCGGGCTCTGTCGGGCTCTGTCGGGCTCTACTGGGCCCTGTCGGGCCCTGTCGGGCCCTGACGGGCTCTGTCGGGCTCTACTGGGCTCTGTCGGGCTCTGTCGGGCCCTGTCGGGCTCTGTCGGGCTCTGTCGGGCCCTGTTGGGCTCTGTCGGGCTCTGTCGGGCTCTACTGGGCTCTGTCGGTCTCTGTCGGGCTCTACTGGGCCCGGTCGGGCTCTGTCGGGCCCTGTCGGGCTCTGTCGGGCCCTGTCGGGCCCTGTCGGGCTCTGTCGGGCTCTGTCGGGCTCTGTCGGGCCCTGTCGGGCTCTACTGGGCTCTACTGGGCTCTGTCGGGCTCTGTCTGGCTCTACTGGGCCCTGTCGGGCCCTGTCGGGCTCTGTCGGGCCCTGTCGGGCCCTGTCGGGCTCTGTCGGGCTCTGTCGGGCCCTGTCGGGCTCTGTCGGGCTCTGTCGGGCTCTACTGGGTTCTACTGGGCCCTGTCGGGCTCTGTCGGGCTCTACTGGGCCCTGTCGGGCCCTGTCGGGCTCTGTCGGACTCTACTGGGCTCTGTCGGGCTCTGTCGGGCTCTGTCGGGCTCTGTCGGGCTCTACTGGGCTCTGTCGGGCTCTGTCGGGCTCTGTCGGGCTCTGTCGGGCTCTACTGGGCCCTGTCGGGCCCTGTCGGGCTCTGTCGGGCTCTGTCGGGCCCTGTCGGGATCTGTCGGGCTCTGTCGGGCTCTGTCGGGCTCTACTGGGCTCTGTCGGGCTCTGTCGGGCTCTGTCAGGATCTGTCGGGCTCTGTCGGGCTCTACTGGGCCCTGTCGGGCTCTGTCGGGCTCTGTCGGGCTCTGTCAGGCTCTGTCGGGCTCTGTCGGGCCCTGTCGGGCCCTGTCGGGCCCTGTCGGGCTCTGTCGGGCTCTTTCGGGCTCTGTCGGGCTCTACTGGGCCCTGTCGGGCTCTGTCGGGCTCTGTCGGGCTCTGTCGGGCCCTGTCGGGCTCTGTCGGGCTCTACTGGGCCCTGTCGGGCGCTGTCGGGCTCTGTCGGGCTCTGTCGGGCTCTGTCGGGCCCTGTCGGGCTCTGTCGGGCTCTGTCGGGCTCTGTCGGGCTCTACTGGGCCCTGTCGGGTTCTGTCGGGCTCTGTCGGGCTCTGTCGGGCTCTACTAGGCCCTGTCGGGCCCTGTCGGGCCCTGTCGGGATCTGTCGGGCTCTGTCGGGCTCTCTCGGGCCCTGTCGGGCTCTGTCGGGCCCTGTCGGGCTCTGTCGGGCTCTCTCGGGCTCTGTCGGGCTCTACTGGGCCCTGTCGGGCTCTGTCGGGCTCTGTCGGGCCCTGTCGGGCTCTGTCGGGCTCTGTCGGGCTCTGTCGGGCTCTACTGGGCCCTGTCGGACTCTGTCGGGCTCTGTCGGGCTCTGTCGGGCTCTGACGGGTTCTGTCGGGCTCTGTCGGGCTCTGTCGGGCTCTACTGGGCCCTGTCGGGCTCTGTCGGGCTCTGTTGGGCTCTGTCGGGCTCTGTCGGGCTCTACTGGGCCCTGTCGGGCCCTGTCGGGCCCTGTCGGGCCCTGTCGGGCTCTGTCGGGCTCTGTCGGGCCCTGTCGGGCTCTGTCGGGCTCTGTCGGGCCCTGTCGGGCCCTGTCGGGCTCTGTCGGGCTCTGTCGGGCTCTGTCGGGCTCTACTGGGCTCTGTCGGGCTCTGTCGGGCTCTGTCGGGCCCTGTCGGGCTCTGTCGGGCTCTACTGGGCCCTGTCGGGCTCTGTCGGGCTCTGTCGGGCCCTGTCGGGCTCTGTCGGGCTCTGTCGGGCCCTGTCGGGCTCTGTCGGGCTCTGTCGGGCTCTGTCGGGCTCTACTGGGCTCTGTCGGGCTCTGTCAGGCTCTGTCGGGCTCTGTCGGGCTCTACTGGGCCCTGTCGGGCTCTGTCGGGCTCTGTCGGGCTCTGTCAGGCTCTGTCGGGCTCTGTCGGGCCCTGTCGGGCTCTGTCGGGCTCTGTCGGGCTCTACTGGGCTCTGTCGGGCCCTGTCGGGCCCTGTCGGGCTCTGTCGGGCCCTGTTGGGCTCTGTCGGGCTCTGTCGGGCTCTACTGGGCTCTGTCGGTCTCTGTCGGGCTCTACTGGGCCCGGTCGGGCTCTGTCGGGCCCTGTCGGGCTCTGTCGGGCCCTGTCGGGCCCTGTCGGGCTCTGTCGGGCTCTGTCGGGCTCTGTCGGGCCCTGTCGGGCTCTACTGGGCTCTACTGGGCTCTGTCGGGCTCTGTCGGGCTCTACTGGGCCCTGTCGGGCCTTGTCGGGCTCTGTCGGGCCCTGTCGGGCTCTGTCGGGCTCTGTCGGGCCCTGTCGGGCTCTGTCGGGCTCTGTCGGGCTCTGTCGGGCTCTACTGGGTTCTACTGGGCCCTGTCGGGCTCTGTCGGGCTCTACTGGGCCCTGTCGGGCCCTGTCGGGCCCTGTCGGGCTCTGTCGGACTCTACTGGGCTCTGTCGGGCTCTGTCGGGCTCTGTCGGGCTCTGTCGGGCTCTACTGGGCTCTGTCGGGCTCTGTCGGGCTCTGTCGGGCTCTGTCGGGCTCTACTGGGCCCTGTCGGGCCCTGTCGGGCTCTGTCGGGCTCTGTCGGGCCCTGTCGGGCTCTGTCGGGCTCTGTCGGGCCCTGTCGGGATCTGTCGGGCTCTGTCGGGCTCTGTCGGGCTCTACTGGGCTCTGTCGGGCTCTGTCAGGATCTGTCGGGCTCTGTCGGGCTCTACTGGGCCCTGTCGGGCTCTGTCGGGCTCTGTCGGGCTCTGTCGGGCTCTGTCAGGCTCTGTCGGGCTCTGTCGGGCCCTGTCGGGCCCTGTCGGGCCCTGTCGGGCTCTGTCGGGCTCTTTCGGGCTCTGTCGGGCTCTACTGGGCCCTGTCGGGCTCTGTCGGGCTCTGTCGGGCTCTGTCGGGCCCTGTCGGGCTCTGTCGGGCTCTACTGGGCCCTGTCGGGCGCTGTCGGGCTCTGTCGGGCTCTGTCGGGCTCTGTCGGGCTCTGTCGGGCCCTGTCGGGCTCTGTCGGGCTCTGTCGGGCTCTGTCGGGCTCTACTGGGCCCTGTCGGGTTCTGTCGGGCTCTGTCGGGCTCTGTCGGGCTCTACTAGGCCCTGTCGGACCCTGTCGGGATCTGTCGGGCTCTGTCGGGCTCTCTCGGGCCCTGTCGGGCTCTGTCGGGCCCTGTCGGGCTCTGTCGGGCTCTCTCGGGCTCTGTCGGGCTCTACTGGGCCCTGTCGGGCTCTGTCGGGCTCTGTCGGGCCCTGTCGGGCTCTGTCGGGCTCTGTCGGGCTCTGTCGGGCTCTACTGGGCCCTGTCGGACTCTGTCGGGCTCTGTCGGGCTCTGTCGGGCTCTGACGGGTTCTGTCGGGCTCTGTCGGGCTCTGTCGGGCTCTACTGGGCCCTGTCGGGCTCTGTCGGGCTCTGTTGGGCTCTGTCGGGCTCTGTCGGGCTCTACTGGGCCCTGTCGGGCCCTGTCGGGCCCTGTCGGGCTCTGTCGGGCTCTGTCGGGCCCTGTCGGGCTCTGTCGGGCTCTGTCGGGCCCTGTCGGGCCCTGTCGGGCTCTGTCGGGCTCTGTCGGGCTCTGTCGGGCTCTACTGGGCCCTGTCGGGCTCTGTCGGGCTCTGTCGGGCTCTGTCGGGCCCTGTCGGGCTCTGTCGGGCTCTACTGGGCCCTGTCGGGCTCTGTCGGGCTCTGTCGGGCCCTGTCGGGCTCTGTCGGGCTCTGTCGGGCCCTGTCGGGCTCTGTCGGGCTCTGTCGGGCTCTGTCGGGCTCTACTGGGCTCTGTCGGGCTCTGTCAGGCTCTGTCGGGCTCTGTCGGGCTCTACTGGGCCCTGTCGGGCTCTGTCGGGCTCTGTCGGGCTCTGTCAGGCTCTGTCGGGCCCTGTCGGGCCCTGTCGGGCCCTGTCGGGCTCTGTCGGGCTCTGTCGGGCTCTGTCGGGCTCTACTGGGCTCTGTCGGGCCCTGTCGGGCCCTGTCGGGCTCTGTCGGGCCCTGTCGGGCTCTGTCGGGCTCTACTGGGACCTGTCGGGCCCTATCGGGCTCTGTCGGGCTCTGTCGGGCCCTGTCGGGCTCTACTGGGCCCTGTCGGGCGCTGTCGGGCTCTGTCGGGCTCTGTCGGGGTCTGTCGGGCCCTGTCGGGCTCTGTCGGGCTCTGTCGGGCTCTACTGGGCCCTGTCGGGTTCTGTCGGGCCCTGTCGGGCTCTGTCGGGCTCTGTCGGGCCCTGTCGGGCCCTGTCGGGCTCTGTCGGGTTCTGTCGGGCTCTGTCGGGCTCTACTGGGCCCTGTCGGGCTCTGTCGGGCTCTGTCGGGCTCTGTCGGGCTCTGTCGGGCTCTACTGGGCCCTGTCGGGCTCTGTCGGACTCTGTCGGGCCCTGTCGGGCCCTGTCGGGCTCTGTCAGGCTTTGTCGGGCTCTGTCGGGCTCTACTGGGCCCTGTCGGGCTCTGTCGGGCTCTGTCGGGCTCTGTCGGGCCCTGTCGGGCTCTGTCGGGCTCTGTCGGGCCCTGTCGGGCTCTGTCGGGCTCTCTCGGGCTCTGTCGGGCTCTACTGGGCTCTGTCGGGCTCTGTTGGGCTCTGTCGGGCTCTGTCGGGCTCTACTGGGCCCTGTCGGGCTCTGTCGGGCTCTGTCGGGCCCTGTCGGGCCCTGTCGGGCTCTGTCGGGCTCTGTCGGGCTCTGTCGGGCTCTACTGGTCTCTACTGGGCCCTGTCGGGCTCTGTCGGGCTCTGTCGGGCTCTACTGGGCTCTGTCGGGCCCTGTCGGGCCCTGTCGGGCTCTGTCAGGCTCTGTCGGGCCCTGTCGGGCTCTGTCGGGCTCTGTCGGGCTCTGTCGGGCTCTACTGGGCTCTGTCGGGCTCTGTCGGGCTCTGTCGGGCTCAACTGGTCTCTGTCTGGCTCTGTCGGGTTCTGTCGGGCTCTGTCGGGCTCTGTCGGGCTCTGTCGGGCTCTACTGGGCTCTACTGGGCTCTGTCGGGCTCTGTCGGGCTCTACTGGGCCCTGTCGGGCTCTGTCGGGCCCTGTCGGGCCCTGTCGGGCTCTGTCGGGCTCTGTCGGGCTCTGTCGGGTTCTGTCGGGCTCTGTCGGGCTCTTCTGGGCCCTGTCGGGCTCTGTCGGGTTCTGTCGGGCTCTGTCGGGCTCTGTCGGGCTCTGTCGGGCTCTTCTGGGCTCTGTCGGGCTCTGTCGGGCTCTGTCGGGCTCTACTGGGCCCTGTCGGGCCCTGTCGGGCTCTGTCGGGCTCTGTCGGGCTCTGTCGGGCTCTACTGGGCTCTACTGGGCTCTGTCGGGCTCTGTCGGGCTCTGTCGGGCCCTGTCGGGCTCTGTCGGGCTCTGTCGTGCCCTGTCGGGCCCTGTCGGGCTCTGTCGGGCCCTGTCGGGCTCTGTCGGGCTCTACTGGGCCCTGTCGGGCCCTGTCGGGCCCTGTCGGGCTCTGTCGGGCTCTGTCGGGCTCTGTCGGGCTCTACTGGGCTCTGTCGGGCCCTGTCGGGCCCTGTCGGGCTCTGTCGGGCTCTGTCGGGCCCTGTCGGGCTCTGTCGGGCTCTGTCGGGCTCTACTGGGCTCTGTCGGGCTCTGTCGGGCTCTACTGGGCCCTGTCGGTCTCTGTCGGGCTCTGTCGGGCCCTGTCGGGCCCTGTCGGGCTCTGTCGGGCTCTGTCGGGCTCTACTGGGCTCTGTCGGGCTCTGTCGGGCTCTGTCGGGCTCTGTTGGGCTCTACTGGGCCCTGTCGGGCTCTGTCGGTCTCTGTGGGGCCCTGTTGGGCTCTGTCGGGCCCTGTCGGGCTTTGTCGGGCCCTGTCGGGCCCTGTCGGGCTCTGTCGGGCCCTGTCGGGCTCTGTCGGGCTCTGTCGGGCTCTACTGGGCTCTGTCGGGCTCTGTCGGGCTCTGTCGGGCCCTGTCGGGCTCTATCGGGCCCTGTCGGGCCCTGTCGGGCCCTGTCGGGCCCTGTCGGGCTCTGTCGGGCTCTGTCGGGCCCTGTCGGGCTCTGTCGGGCTCTGTCGGGCTCTATCGGGCTCTACTGGGCCCTGTCGGGCCCTGTCGGGCCCTGTCGGGCCCTGTCGGGCTCTGTCGTGCCCTGTCGGGCTCTGTCGGGCCCTGTCGGGCCCTGTCGGGCTCTGTCGGGCTCTGTCGGGCTCTGTCGGGCTCTACTGGGCCCTGTCGGGCTCTGTCGGGCTCTGTCGGGCTCTGTCGGGCTCTGTCGGGCTCTACTGGGCCCTGTCGGGCTCTGTCGGACTCTGTCGGGCCCTGTCGGGCCCTGTCGGGCTCTGTCAGGCTTTGTCGGGCTCTGTCGGGCTCTACTGGGCCCTGTCGGGCTCTGTCGGGCTCTGTCGGGCTCTGTCGGGCCCTGTCGGGCTCTGTCGGGCTCTGTCGGGCCCTGTCGGGCTCTGTCGGGCTCTGTCGGGCTCTGTCGGGCTCTACTGGGCTCTGTCGGGCTCTGTTGGGCTCTGTCGGGCTCTGTCGGGCCCTGTCGGGCCCTGTCGGGCTCTGTCGGGCTCTGTCGGGCTCTGTCGGGCTCTACTGGGCTCTGTCGGGCTCTACTGGTCTCTACTGGGCCCTGTCGGGCTCTGTCGGGCTCTGTCGGGCTCTACTGGGCTCTGTCGGGCCCTGTCGGGCCCTGTCGGGCTCTGTCAGGCTCTGTCGGGCCCTGTCGGGCCCTGTCGGGCTCTGTCGGGCTCTGTCGGGCTCTGTCGGGCTCTACTGGGCTCTGTCGGGCTCTGTCGGGCTCAACTGGTCTCTGTCTGGCTCTGTCGGGTTCTGTCGGGCTCTGTCGGGCTCTGTCGGGCTCTGTCGGGCTCTACTGGGCTCTACTGGGCTCTGTCGGGCTCTGTCGGGCTCTACTGGGCCCTGTCGGGCTCTGTCGGGCCCTGTCGGGCCCTGTCGGGCCCTGTCGGGCTCTGTCGGGCTCTGTCGGGCTCTGTCGGGTTCTGTCGGGCTCTGTCGGGCTCTTCTGGGCCCTGTCGGGCTCTGTCGGGTTCTGTCGGGCTCTGTCGGGCTCTGTCGGGCTCTGTCGGGCTCTACTGGGCTCTGTCGGGCTCTGTCGGGTTCTGTCGGGCTCTGTCGGGCCCTGTCGGGCCCTGTCGGGCTCTGTCGTGCTCTGTCGGGATCTGTCGGGCTCTGTCGGGCTCTACTGGGCCCTGTCGGGCCCTGTCGGGCCCTGTCGGGCTCTGTCGGGCTCTGTCGGGCCCTGTCGGGCTCTGTCGGGCTCTGTCGGGCTCTGTCGGGCTCTACTGGGCTCTACTGGGCTCTGTCGGGCTCTGTCGGGCTCTACTGGGCCCTGTCGGGCCCTGTCGGGCCCTGACGGGCTCTGTCGGGCTCTACTGGGCTCTGTCGGGCTCTGTCGGGCCCTGTCGGGCTCTGTCGGGCTCTGTCGGGCTCTACTGGGCTCTGTCGGTCTCTGTCGGGCTCTACTGGGCCCGGTCGGGCTCTGTCGGGCCCTGTCGGGCTCTGTCGGGCCCTGTCGGGCCCTGTCGGGCTCTGTCGGGCTCTGTCGGGCTCTGTCGGGCCCTGTCGGGCTCTACTGGGCTCTACTGGGCTCTGTCGGGCTCTGTCGGGCTATACTGGGCCCTGTCGGGCCCTGTCGGGCTCTGTCGGGCCCTGTCGGGCTCTGTCGGGCTCTGTCGGGCCCTGTCGGGCTCTGTCGGGCTCTGTCGGACTCTGTCGGGCTCTACTGGGCTCTACTGGGCACTGTCGGGCTCTGTCGGGCTCTACTGGGCCCTGTCGGGCCCTGTTGGGCCCTGTCGGGCTCTGTCGGACTCTACTGGGCTCTGTCGGGCTCTGTCGGGCTCTGTCGGGCTCTGTCGGGCTCTACTGGGCTCTGTCGGGCTCTGTCGGGCTCTGTCGGGCTCTGTCGGGCTCTACTGGGCCCTGTCGGGCCCTGTCGGGCTCTGTCGGGCTCTGTCGGGCCCTGTCGGGCTCTGTCGGGCTCTGTCGGGCCCTGTCGGGATCTGTCGGGCTCTGTCGGGCTCTGTCGGGCTCTACTGGGCTCTGTCGGGCTCTGTCAGGATCTGTCGGGCTCTGTCGGGCTCTACCGGGCCCTGTCGGGCTCTGTCGGGCTCTGTCGGGCTCTGTCGGGCTCTGTCAGGCTCTGTCGGGCTCTGTCGGGCCCTGTCGGGCCCTGTCGGGCCCTGTCGGGCTCTGTCGGGCTCTTTCGGGCTCTGTCGGGCTCTACTGGGCCCTGTCGGGCTCTGTCGGGCTCTGTCGGGCTCTGTCGGGCCCTGTCGGGCTCTGTCGGGCTCTACTGGGCCCTGTCGGGCGCTGTCGGGCTCTGTCGGGCTCTGTCGGGCTCTGTCGGGCCCTGTCGGGCTCTGTCGGGCTCTGTCGGGCTCTGTCGGGCTCTACTGGGCCCTGTCGGGTTCTGTCGGGCTCTGTCGGGCTCTTTCGGGCTCTACTAGGCCCTGTCGGGCCCTGTCGGGATCTGTCGGGCTCTGTCGGGCTCTCTCGGGCCCTGTCGGGCTCTGTCGGGCCCTGTCGGGCTCTGTCGGGCTCTCTCGGGCTCTGTCGGGCTCTACTGGGCCCTGTCGGGCTCTGTCGTGCTCTGTCGGGCCCTGTCGGGCTCTGTCGGGCTCTACTGGGCCCTGTCGGGCTCTGTCGGGCTCTACTGGGCCCTGTCGGACTCTGTCGGGCTCTGTCGGGCTCTGTCGGGCCCTGTCGGGCTCTGTCGGGCTCTACTGGGCCCTGTCGGGCGCTGTCGGGCTCTGTCGGGCTCTGTCGGGCCCTGTCGGGCCCTGTCGGGCTCTGTCGGGCTCTGTCGGGCTCTACTGGGCCCTGTCGGGTTCTGTCGGGCTCTGTCGGGCTCTGTCGGGCTCTACTAGGCCCTGTCGGGCCCTGTCGGGATCTGTCAGGCTCTGTCGGGCTCTGTCGGGCTCTGTCGGGCTCTACTGGGCTCTACTGGGCTCTGTCGGGCTCTGTCGGGCTCTGTCGGGCCCTGTCGGGCTCTGTCGGGCTCTGTCGTGCCCTGTCGGGCCCTGTCGGGCTCTGTCGGGCCCTGTCGGGCTCTGTCGGGCTCTACTGGGCCCTGTCGGGCCCTGTCGGGCCCTGTCGGGCTCTGTCGGGCTCTGTCGGGCTCTGTCGGGCTCTACTGGGCTCTGTCGGGCCCTGTCGGGCCCTGTCGGGCTCTGTCGGGCTCTGTCGGGCCCTGTCGGGCTCTGTCGGGCTCTGTCGGGCTCTACTGGGCTCTGTCGGGCTCTGTCGGGCTCTACTGGGCCCTGTCGGGCTCTGTCGGGCTCTGTCGGGCCCTGTCGGGCCCTGTCGGGCTCTGTCGGGCTCTGTCGGGCTCTACTGGGCTCTGTCGGGCTCTGTCGGGCTCTGTCTGGCTCTGTTGGGCTCTACTGGGCCCTGTCGGGCTCTGTCGGGCTCTGTGGGGCCCTGTTGGGCTCTGTCGGGCCCTGTCGGGCTTTGTCGGGCCCTGTCGGGCCCTGTCGGGCTCTGTCGGGCCCTGTCGGGCTCTGTCGGGCTCTGTCGGGCTCTACTGGGCTCTGTCGGGCTCTGTCGGGCTCTGTCGGGCCCTGTCGGGCTCTGTCGGGCTCTGTCGGGCCCTGTCGGGCTCTGTCGGGCTCTACTGGGCCCTGTCGGGCCCTGTCGGGCCCTGTCGGGCCCTGTCGGGCTCTATCGGGCCCTGTCGGGCTCTGTCGGGCCCTGTCGGGCCCTGTCGGGCCCTGTCGGGCTCTGTCGGGCTCTGTCGGGCCCTGTCGGGCTCTGTCGGGCTCTGTCGGGCTCTATCGGGCTCTACTGGGCCCTGTCGGGCCCTGTCGCCCTGTCGGGCTCTGTCCGTGCCCTGTCGGGCTCTGTCGGGCTCTGTCGGGCCCTGTCGGGGCCCTGTCGGGCTCTGTCGGGCTCTGTCGGGCTCTGTCGGGCTCTACTGGGCCCTGTCGGGCTCTGTCGGGCTCTGTCGGGCTCTGTCGGGCTCTGTCGGGCTCTACTGGGCCCTGTCGGGCTCTGTCGGACTCTGTCGGGCCCTGTCGGGCCCTGTCGGGCTCTGTCGGGCTTTGTCGGGCTCTGTCGGGCTCTACTGGGCCATGTCGGGCTCTGTCGGGCTCTGTCGGGCTCTGTCGGGCCCTGTCGGGCTCTGTCGGGCTCTGTCGGGCCCTGTCGGGCTCTGTCGGGCTCTGTCGGGCTCTGTCGGGCTCTACTGGGCTCTGTCGGGCTCTGTTGGGCTCTGTCGGGCTCTGTCGGGCTCTACTGGGCCCTGTCGGGCTCTGTCGGGCTCTGTCGGGCCCTGTCGGGCCCTGTCGGGCTCTGTCGGGCTCTGTCGGGCTCTGTCGGGCTCTACTGGGCTCTGTCGGGCTCTACTGGTCTCTACTGGGCCCTGTCGGGCTCTGTCGGGCTCTGTCGGGCTCTACTGGGCTCTGTCGGGCCCTGTCGGGCCCTGTCGGGCTCTGTCAGGCTCTGTCGGGCCCTGTCGGGCTCTGTCGGGCTCTGTCGGGCTCTGTCGGGCTCTGTCGGGCTCTGTCGGGCTCTACTGGGCTCTGTCGGGCTCTGTCGGGCTCTGTCGGGCTCAACTGGTCTCTGTCTGGCTCTCTTGTCGGGTTTGTCGGGTTCTGTCGGGCTCGTCGGGCTCTGTCGGGCTCTGTCGGGCTCTACTGGGCTCTACTGGGCTCTGTCGGGCTCTGTCGGGCTCTACTGGGCCCTGTCGGGCTCTGTCGGGCCCTGTCGGCCCTGTCGGGCCCTGTCGGGCTCTGTCGGGCTCTGTCGGGTTCTGTCGGGCTCTGTCGGGCTCTTCTGGGCCCTGTCGGGCTCTGTCGGGTTCTGTCGGGCTCTGTCGGGCTCTGTCGGGCTCTGTCGGGCTCTACTGGGCTCTGTCGGGCTCTGTCGGGCTCTGTCGGGCTCTTCTGGGCCCTGTCGGGCTCTGTCGGGTTCTGTCGGGCTCTGTCGGGCTCTGTCGGGCTCTGTCGGGCTCTACTGGGCCCTGTCGGGCTCTGTCGGGTTCTGTCGGGCTCTGTCGGGCTCTGTCGGGCTCTGTCGGGCTCTACTGGGCTCTGTCGGGCTCTGTCGGGCTCTGTCGGGCTCTGTCGGGATCTGTCGGGCTCTGTCGGGCTCTACTGGGCCCTGTCGGGCCCTGTCGGGCCCTGTCGGGCTCTGTCGGGCTCTGTCGGGCCCTGTCGGGCTCTGTCGGGCTCTGTCGGGCTCTGTCGGGCTCTACTGGGCTCTACTGGGCTCTGTCGGGCTCTGTCGGGCTCTACTGGGCCCTGTCGGGCCCTGTCGGGCCCTGACGGGCTCTGTCGGGCTCTACTGGGCTCTGTCGGGCTCTGTCGGGCCCTGTCGGGCTCTGTCGGGCTCTGTCGGGCCCTCTTGGGCTCTGTCGGGCTCTGTCGGGCTCTACTGGGCTCTGTCGGTCTCTGTCGGGCTCTACTGGGCCCGGTCGGGCTCTGTCGGGCCCTGTCGGGCTCTGTCGGGCCCTGTCGGGCCCTGTCGGGCTCTGTCGGGCTCTGTCGGGCTCTGTCGGGCCCTGTCGGGCTCTACTGGGCTCTACTGGGCTCTGTCGGGCTCTGTCTGGCTCTACTGGGCCCTGTCGGGCCCTGTCGGGCTCTGTCGGGCCCTGTCGGGCCCTGTCGGGCTCTGTCGGGCTCTGTCGGGCCCTGTCGGGCTCTGTCGGGCTCTGTCGGGCTCTACTGGGTTCTACTGGGCCCTGTCGGGCTCTGTCGGGCTCTACTGGGCCCTGTCGGGCCCTGTCGGGCTCTGTCGGACTCTACTGGGCTCTGTCGGGCTCTGTCGGGCTCTGTCGGGCTCTGTCGGGCTCTACTGGGCTCTGTCGGGCTCTGTCGGGCTCTGTCGGGCTCTGTCGGGCTCTACTGGGCCCTGTCGGGCCCTGTCGGGCTCTGTCGGGCTCTGTCGGGCCCTGTCGGGATCTGTCGGGCTCTGTCGGGCTCTGTCGGGCTCTACTGGGCTCTGTCGGGCTCTGTCGGGCTCTGTCAGGATCTGTCGGGCTCTGTCGGGCTCTACTGGGCCCTGTCGGGCTCTGTCGGGCTCTGTCGGGCTCTGTCAGGCTCTGTCGGGCTCTGTCGGGCCCTGTCGGGCCCTGTCGGGCCCTGTCGGGCTCTGTCGGGCTCTTTCGGGCTCTGTCGGGCTCTACTGGGCCCTGTCGGGCTCTGTCGGGCTCTGTCGGGCTCTGTCGGGCCCTGTCGGGCTCTGTCGGGCTCTACTGGGCCCTGTCGGGCGCTGTCGGGCTCTGTCGGGCTCTGTCGGGCTCTGTCGGGCCCTGTCGGGCTCTGTCGGGCTCTGTCGGGCTCTGTCGGGCTCTACTGGGCCCTGTCGGGTTCTGTCGGGCTCTGTCGGGCTCTGTCGGGCTCTACTAGGCCCTGTCGGGCCCTGTCGGGCCCTGTCAGGATCTGTCGGGCTCTGTCGGGCTCTCTCGGGCCCTGTCGGGCTCTGTCGGGCCCTGTCGGGCTCTGTCGGGCTCTCTCGGGCTCTGTCGGGCTCTACTGGGCCCTGTCGGGCTCTGTCGGGCTCTGTCGGGCCCTGTCGGGCTCTGTCGGGCTCTGTCGGGCTCTGTCGGGCTCTACTGGGCCCTGTCGGACTCTGTCGGGCTCTGTCGGGCTCTGTCGGGCTCTGACGGGTTCTGTCGGGCTCTGTCGGGCTCTGTCGGGCTCTACTGGGCCCTGTCGGGCTCTGTCGGGCTCTGTTGGGCTCTGTCGGGCTCTGTCGGGCTCTACTGGGCCCTGTCGGGCCCTGTCGGGCCCTGTCGGGCCCTGTCGGGCTCTGTCGGGCTCTGTCGGGCCCTGTCGGGCTCTGTCGGGCTCTGTCGGGCCCTGTCGGGCCCTGTCGGGCTCTGTCGGGCTCTGTCGGGCTCTGTCGGGCTCTACTGGGCCCTGTCGGGCTCTGTCGGGCTCTGTCGGGCCCTGTCGGGCTCTGTCGGGCTCTACTGGGCCCTGTCGGGCTCTGTCGGGCTCTGTCGGGCCCTGTCGGGCTCTGTCGGGCTCTGTCGGGCCCTGTCGGGCTCTGTCGGGCTCTGTCGGGCTCTGTCGGGCTCTACTGGGCTCTGTCGGGCTCTGTCAGGCTCTGTCGGGCTCTGTCGGGCTCTACTGGGCCCTGTCGGGCTCTGTCGGGCTCTGTCGGGCTCTGTCAGGCTCTGTCGGGCTCTGTCGGGCCCTGTCGGGCCCTGTCGGGCCCTGTCGGGCTCTGTCGGGCTCTGTCGGGCTCTACTGGGCTCTGTCGGGCCCTGTCGGGCCCTGTCGGGCTCTGTCGGGCCCTGTTGGGCTCTGTCGGGCTCTGTCGGGCTCTACTGGGCTCTGTCGGTCTCTGTCGGGCTCTACTGGGCCCGGTCGGGCTCTGTCGGGCCCTGTCGGGCTCTGTCGGGCCCTGTCGGGCCCTGTCGGGCTCTGTCGGGCTCTGTCGGGCTCTGTCGGGCCCTGTCGGGCTCTACTGGGCTCTACTGGCTCTGTCGGGCTCTGTCGGGCTCTACTGGGCCCTGTCGGGCCTTGTCGGGCTCTGTCGGGCCCTGTCGGGCCCTGTCGGGCTCTGTCGGGCTCTGTCGGGCCCTGTCGGGCTCTGTCGGGCTCTGTCGGGCTCTGTCGGGCTCTACTGGGTTCTACTGGGCCCTGTCGGGCTCTGTCGGGCTCTACTGGGCCCTGTCGGGCCCTGTCGGGCCCTGTCGGGCTCTGTCGGACTCTACTGGGCTCTGTCGGGCTCTGTCGGGCTCTGTCGGGCTCTGTCGGGCTCTACTGGGCTCTGTCGGGCTCTGTCGGGCTCTGTCGGGCTCTGTCGGGCTCTACTGGGCCCTGTCGGGCCCTGTCGGGCTCTGTCGGGCTCTGTCGGGCCCTGTCGGGCTCTGTCGGGCTCTGTCGGGCCCTGTCGGGATCTGTCGGGCTCTGTCGGGCTCTGTCGGGCTCTACTGGGCTCTGTCGGGCTCTGTCAGGATCTGTCGGGCTCTGTCGGGCTCTACTGGGCCCTGTCGGGCTCTGTCGGGCTCTGTCGGGCTCTGTCGGGCTCTGTCAGGCTCTGTCGGGCTCTGTCGGGCCCTGTCGGGCCCTGTCGGGCCCTGTCGGGCTCTGTCGGGCTCTTTCGGGCTCTGTCGGGCTCTACTGGGCCCTGTCGGGCTCTGTCGGGCTCTGTCGGGCTCTGTCGGGCCCTGTCGGGCTCTGTCGGGCTCTACTGGGCCCTGTCGGGCGCTGTCGGGCTCTGTCGGGCTCTGTCGGGCCCTGTCGGGCTCTGTCGGGCTCTGTCGGGCTCTGTCGGGCTCTACTGGGCCCTGTCGGGCCCTGTCGGGCCCTGACGGGCTCTGTCGGGCTCTACTGGGCTCTGTCGGGCTCTGTCGGGCCCTGTCGGGCTCTGTCGGGCTCTGTCGGGCCCTGTTGGGCTCTGTCGGGCTCTGTCGGGCTCTACTGGGCTCTGTCGGTCTCTGTCGGGCTCTACTGGGCCCGGTCGGGCTCTGTCGGGCCCTGTCGGGCTCTGTCGGGCCCTGTCGGGCCCTGTCGGGCTCTGTCGGGCTCTGTCGGGCTCTGTCGGGCCCTGTCGGGCTCTACTGGGCTCTACTGGGCTCTGTCGGGCTCTGTCTGGCTCTACTGGGCCCTGTCGGGCCCTGTCGGGCTCTGTCGGGCCCTGTCGGGCCCTGTCGGGCTCTGTCGGGCTCTGTCGGGCCCTGTCGGGCTCTGTCGGGCTCTGTCGGGCTCTACTGGGTTCTACTGGGCCCTGTCGGGCTCTGTCGGGCTCTACTGGGCCCTGTCGGGCCCTGTCGGGCTCTGTCGGACTCTACTGGGCTCTGTCGGGCTCTGTCGGGCTCTGTCGGGCTCTGTCGGGCTCTACTGGGCTCTGTCGGGCTCTGTCGGGCTCTGTCGGGCTCTGTCGGGCTCTACTGGGCCCTGTCGGGCCCTGTCGGGCTCTGTCGGGCTCTGTCGGGCCCTGTCGGGATCTGTCGGGCTCTGTCGGGCTCTGTCGGGCTCTACTGGGCTCTGTCGGGCTCTGTCGGGCTCTGTCAGGATCTGTCGGGCTCTGTCGGGCTCTACTGGGCCCTGTCGGGCTCTGTCGGGCTCTGTCGGGCTCTGTCAGGCTCTGTCGGGCTCTGTCGGGCCCTGTCGGGCCCTGTCGGGCCCTGTCGGGCTCTGTCGGGCTCTTTCGGGCTCTGTCGGGCTCTACTGGGCCCTGTCGGGCTCTGTCGGGCTCTGTCGGGCTCTGTCGGGCCCTGTCGGGCTCTGTCGGGCTCTACTGGGCCCTGTCGGGCGCTGTCGGGCTCTGTCGGGCTCTGTCGGGCTCTGTCGGGCCCTGTCGGGCTCTGTCGGGCTCTGTCGGGCTCTGTCGGGCTCTACTGGGCCCTGTCGGGTTCTGTCGGGCTCTGTCGGGCTCTGTCGGGCTCTACTAGGCCCTGTCGGGCCCTGTCGGGCCCTGTCGGGATCTGTCGGGCTCTGTCGGGCTCTCTCGGGCCCTGTCGGGCTCTGTCGGGCCCTGTCGGGCTCTGTCGGGCTCTCTCGGGCTCTGTCGGGCTCTACTGGGCCCTGTCGGGCTCTGTCGGGCTCTGTCGGGCCCTGTCGGGCTCTGTCGGGCTCTGTCGGGCTCTGTCGGGCTCTACTGGGCCCTGTCGGACTCTGTCGGGCTCTGTCGGGCTCTGTCGGGCTCTGACGGGTTCTGTCGGGCTCTGTCGGGCTCTGTCGGGCTCTACTGGGCCCTGTCGGGCTCTGTCGGGCTCTGTTGGGCTCTGTCGGGCTCTGTCGGGCTCTACTGGGCCCTGTCGGGCCCTGTCGGGCCCTGTCGGGCCCTGTCGGGCTCTGTCGGGCTCTGTCGGGCCCTGTCGGGCTCTGTCGGGCTCTGTCGGGCCCTGTCGGGCCCTGTCGGGCTCTGTCGGGCTCTGTCGGGCTCTGTCGGGCTCTACTGGGCCCTGTCGGGCTCTGTCGGGCTCTGTCGGGCCCTGTCGGGCTCTGTCGGGCTCTACTGGGCCCTGTCGGGCTCTGTCGGGCTCTGTCGGGCCCTGTCGGGCTCTGTCGGGCTCTGTCGGGCCCTGTCGGGCTCTGTCGGGCTCTGTCGGGCTCTGTCGGGCTCTACTGGGCTCTGTCGGGCTCTGTCAGGCTCTGTCGGGCTCTGTCGGGCTCTACTGGGCCCTGTCGGGCTCTGTCGGGCTCTGTCGGGCTCTGTCAGGCTCTGTCGGGCTCTGTCGGGCCCTGTCGGGCTCTGTCGGGCTCTGTCGGGCTCTACTGGGCTCTGTCGGGCCCTGTCGGGCCCTGTCGGGCTCTGTCGGGCCCTGTTGGGCTCTGTCGGGCTCTGTCGGGCTCTACTGGGCTCTGTCGGTCTCTGTCGGGCTCTACTGGGCCCGGTCGGGCTCTGTCGGGCCCTGTCGGGCTCTGTCGGGCCCTGTCGGGCCCTGTCGGGCTCTGTCGGGCTCTGTCGGGCTCTGTCGGGCCCTGTCGGGCTCTACTGGGCTCTACTGGGCTCTGTCGGGCTCTGTCGGGCTCTACTGGGCCCTGTCGGGCCTTGTCGGGCTCTGTCGGGCCCTGTCGGGCCCTGTCGGGCTCTGTCGGGCTCTGTCGGGCCCTGTCGGGCTCTGTCGGGCTCTGTCGGGCTCTGTCGGGCTCTACTGGGTTCTACTGGGCCCTGTCGGGCTCTGTCGGGCTCTACTGGGCCCTGTCGGGCCCTGTCGGGCCCTGTCGGGCTCTGTCGGACTCTACTGGGCTCTGTCGGGCTCTGTCGGGCTCTGTCGGGCTCTGTCGGGCTCTACTGGGCTCTGTCGGGCTCTGTCGGGCTCTGTCGGGCTCTGTCGGGCTCTACTGGGCCCTGTCGGGCCCTGTCGGGCTCTGTCGGGCTCTGTCGGGCCCTGTCGGGCTCTGTCGGGCTCTGTCGGGCCCTGTCGGGATCTGTCGGGCTCTGTCGGGCTCTGTCGGGCTCTACTGGGCTCTGTCGGGCTCTGTCAGGATCTGTCGGGCTCTGTCGGGCTCTACTGGGCCCTGTCGGGCTCTGTCGGGCTCTGTCGGGCTCTGTCGGGCTCTGTCAGGCTCTGTCGGGCTCTGTCGGGCCCTGTCGGGCCCTGTCGGGCCCTGTCGGGCTCTGTCGGGCTCTTTCGGGCTCTGTCGGGCTCTACTGGGCCCTGTCGGGCTCTGTCGGGCTCTGTCGGGCTCTGTCGGGCCCTGTCGGGCTCTGTCGGGCTCTACTGGGCCCTGTCGGGCGCTGTCGGGCTCTGTCGGGCTCTGTCGGGCTCTGTCGGGCTCTGTCGGGCCCTGTCGGGCTCTGTCGGGCTCTGTCGGGCTCTGTCGGGCTCTACTGGGCCCTGTCGGGTTCTGTCGGGCTCTGTCGGGCTCTGTCGGGCTCTACTAGGCCCTGTCGGACCCTGTCGGGATCTGTCGGGCTCTGTCGGGCTCTCTCGGGCCCTGTCGGGCTCTGTCGGGCCCTGTCGGGCTCTGTCGGGCTCTCTCGGGCTCTGTCGGGCTCTACTGGGCCCTGTCGGGCTCTGTCGGGCTCTGTCGGGCCCTGTCGGGCTCTGTCGGGCTCTGTCGGGCTCTGTCGGGCTCTACTGGGCCCTGTCGGACTCTGTCGGGCTCTGTCGGGCTCTGTCGGGCTCTGACGGGTTCTGTCGGGCTCTGTCGGGCTCTGTCGGGCTCTACTGGGCCCTGTCGGGCTCTGTCGGGCTCTGTTGGGCTCTGTCGGGCTCTGTCGGGCTCTACTGGGCCCTGTCGGGCCCTGTCGGGCCCTGTCGGGCTCTGTCGGGCTCTGTCGGGCCCTGTCGGGCTCTGTCGGGCTCTGTCGGGCCCTGTCGGGCCCTGTCGGGCTCTGTCGGGCTCTGTCGGGCTCTGTCGGGCTCTACTGGGCCCTGTCGGGCTCTGTCGGGCTCTGTCGGGCTCTGTCGGGCCCTGTCGGGCTCTGTCGGGCTCTACTGGGCCCTGTCGGGCTCTGTCGGGCTCTGTCGGGCCCTGTCGGGCTCTGTCGGGCTCTGTCGGGCCCTGTCGGGCTCTGTCGGGCTCTGTCGGGCTCTGTCGGGCTCTACTGGGCTCTGTCGGGCTCTGTCAGGCTCTGTCGGGCTCTGTCGGGCTCTACTGGGCCCTGTCGGGCTCTGTCGGGCTCTGTCGGGCTCTGTCAGGCTCTGTCGGGCCCTGTCGGGCCCTGTCGGGCCCTGTCGGGCTCTGTCGGGCTCTGTCGGGCTCTGTCGGGCTCTACTGGGCTCTGTCGGGCCCTGTCGGGCCCTGTCGGGCTCTGTCGGGCCCTGTCGGGCTCTGTCGGGCTCTACTGGGACCTGTCGGGCCCTATCGGGCTCTGTCGGGCTCTGTCGGGCCCTGTCGGGCTCTACTGGGCCCTGTCGGGCGCTGTCGGGCTCTGTCGGGCTCTGTCGGGGTCTGTCGGGCCCTGTCGGGCTCTGTCGGGCTCTGTCGGGCTCTACTGGGCCCTGTCGGGTTCTGTCGGGCCCTGTCGGGCTCTGTCGGGCTCTGTCGGGCCCTGTCGGGCCCTGTCGGGCTCTGTCGGGTTCTGTCGGGCTCTGTCGGGCTCTACTGGGCCCTGTCGGGCTCTGTCGGGCTCTGTCGGGCTCTGTCGGGCTCTGTCGGGCTCTACTGGGCCCTGTCGGGCTCTGTCGGACTCTGTCGGGCCCTGTCGGGCCCTGTCGGGCTCTGTCAGGCTTTGTCGGGCTCTGTCGGGCTCTACTGGGCCCTGTCGGGCTCTGTCGGGCTCTGTCGGGCTCTGTCGGGCCCTGTCGGGCTCTGTCGGGCTCTGTCGGGCCCTGTCGGGCTCTGTCGGGCTCTCTCGGGCTCTGTCGGGCTCTACTGGGCTCTGTCGGGCTCTGTTGGGCTCTGTCGGGCTCTGTCGGGCTCTACTGGGCCCTGTCGGGCTCTGTCGGGCTCTGTCGGGCCCTGTCGGGCCCTGTCGGGCTCTGTCGGGCTCTGTCGGGCTCTGTCGGGCTCTACTGGTCTCTACTGGGCCCTGTCGGGCTCTGTCGGGCTCTGTCGGGCTCTACTGGGCTCTGTCGGGCCCTGTCGGGCCCTGTCGGGCTCTGTCAGGCTCTGTCGGGCCCTGTCGGGCTCTGTCGGGCTCTGTCGGGCTCTGTCGGGCTCTACTGGGCTCTGTCGGGCTCTGTCGGGCTCTGTCGGGCTCAACTGGTCTCTGTCTGGCTCTGTCGGGTTCTGTCGGGCTCTGTCGGGCTCTGTCGGGCTCTGTCGGGCTCTACTGGGCTCTACTGGGCTCTGTCGGGCTCTGTCGGGCTCTACTGGGCCCTGTCGGGCTCTGTCGGGCCCTGTCGGGCCCTGTCGGGCTCTGTCGGGCTCTGTCGGGCTCTGTCGGGTTCTGTCGGGCTCTGTCGGGCTCTTCTGGGCCCTGTCGGGCTCTGTCGGGTTCTGTCGGGCTCTGTCGGGCTCTGTCGGGCTCTGTCGGGCTCTTCTGGGCTCTGTCGGGCTCTGTCGGGTTCTGTCGGGCTCTGTCGGGCCCTGTCGGGCTCTGTCGGGCTCTGTCGGGCTCTGTCGGGCTCTACTGGGCCCTGTCGGGCCCTCTCGGGCCCTGTCGGGCTCTGTCGGGCTCTACTGGGCCCTGTCGGGCCCTGTCGGGCCCTGTCGGGCTCTGTCGGGCTCTGTCGGGCCCTGTCGGGCTCTGTCGGGCTCTGTCGGGCTCTGTCGGGCTCTACTGGGCTCTACTGGGCTCTGTCGGGCTCTGTCGGGCTCTACTGGGCCCTGTCGGGCCCTGTCGGGCCCTGACGGGCTCTGTCGGGCTCTACTGGGCTCTGTCGGGCTCTGTCGGGCCCTGTCGGGCTCTGTCGGGCTCTGTCGGGCCCTGTCGGGCTCTGTCGGGCTCTGTCGGGCTCTACTGGGCTCTGTCGGTCTCTGTCGGGCTCTACTGGGCCCGGACGGGCTCTGTCGGGCCCTGTCGGGCTCTGTCGGGCCCTGTCGGGCCCTGTCGGGCTCTGTCGGGCTCTGTCGGGCTCTGTCGGGCCCTGTCGGGCTCTACTGGGCTCTACTGGGCTCTGTCGGGCTCTGTCGGGCTCTACTGGGCCCTGTCGGGCCCTGTCGGGCTCTGTCGGGCCCTGTCGGGCCCTGTCGGGCTATGTCGGGCTCTGTCGGGCCCTGTCGGGCTCTGTCGGGCTCTGTCGGGCTCTGTCGGGCTCTACTGGGCTCTACTGGGCCCTGTCGGGCTCTGTCGGGCTCTACTGGGCCCTGTCGGGCCCTGTCGGGCCCTGTCGTGCTCTGTCGGACTCTACTGGGCTCTGTCGGGCTCTGTCGGGCTCTGTCGGGCTCTACTGGGCTCTGTCGGGCTCTGTAGGGCTCTACTGGGCCCTGTCGGGCCCTGTCGGGCTCTGTCGGGCTCTGTCGGGCCCTGTCGGGCTCTGTCGGGCTCTGTCGGGCCCTGTCGGGATCTGTCGGGCTCTGTCGGGCTCTGTCGGGCTCTGTCGGGCTCTGTCAGGCTCTGTCGGGCTCTGTCGGGCCCTGTCGGGCCCTGTCGGGCCCTGTCGGGCTCTGTCGGGCTCTTTCGGGCTCTGTCGGGCTCTACTGGGCCCTGTCGGGCTCTGTCGGGCTCTGTCGGGCTCTGTCGGGCCCTGTCGGGCTCTGTCGGGCTCTACTGGGCCCTTTCGGGCGCTGTCGGGCTCTGTCGGGCTCTGTCGGGCCCTGTCGGGCTCTGTCGGGCTCTGTCGGGCCCTGTCGGGCTCTGTCGGGCTCTGTCGGGCTCTGTCGGGCTCTACTGGGCCCTGTCGGGTTCTGTCGGGCTCTGTCGGGCTCTGTCGGGCTCTACTAGGCCCTGTCGGGCCCTGTCGGGATCTGTCAGGCTCTGTCGGGCTCTGTCGGGCTCTGTCGGGCTCTACTGGGCCCTGTCGGGCCCTGTCGGGCTCTGTCGGGCTCTGTCGGGCTCTGTCGGGCTCTACTGGGCTCTACTGGGCTCTGTCGGGCTCTGTCGGGCTCTGTCGGGCCCTGTCGGGCTCTGTCGGGCTCTGTCGTGCCCTGTCGGGCCCTGTCGGGCTCTGTCGGGCCCTGTCGGGCTCTGTCGGGCTCTACTGGGCCCTGTCGGGCCCTGTCGGGCCCTGTCGGGCTCTGTCGGGCTCTGTCGGGCTCTGTCGGGCTCTACTGGGCTCTGTCGGGCCCTGTCGGGCCCTGTCGGGCTCTGTCGGGCTCTGTCGGGCCCTGTCGGGCTCTGTCGGGCTCTGTCGGGCTCTACTGGGCTCTGTCGGGCTCTGTCGGGCTCTACTGGGCCCTGTCGGTCTCTGTCGGGCTCTGTCGGGCCCTGTCGGGCCCTGTCGGGCTCTGTCGGGCTCTGTCGGGCTCTACTGGGCTCTGTCGGGCTCTGTCGGGCCCTGTCGGGCTTTGTCGGGCCCTGTCGGGCCCTGTCGGGCTCTGTCGGGCCCTGTCGGGCTCTGTCGGGCTCTGTCGGGCTCTACTGGGCTCTGTCGGGCTCTGTCGGGCTCTGTCGGGCCCTGTCGGGCTCTGTCGGGCTCTGTCGGGCCCTGTCGGGCTCTGTCGGGCTCTACTGGGCCCTGTCGGGCCCTGTCGGGCCCTGTCGGGCCCTGTCGGGCTCTATCGGGCCCTGTCGGGCTCTGTCGGGCCCTGTCGGGCCCTGTCGGGCCCTGTCGGGCTCTGTCGGGCTCTGTCGGGCCCTGTCGGGCTCTGTCGGGCTCTGTCGGGCTCTATCGGGCTCTACTGGGCCCTGTCGGGCCCTGTCGGGCCCTGTCGGGCCCTGTCGGGCTCTGTCGTGCCCTGTCGGGCTCTGTCGGGCTCTGTCGGGCCCTGTCGGGCCCTGTCGGGCTCTGTCGGGCTCTGTCGGGCTCTGTCGGGCTCTGTCGGGCTCTACTGGGCCCTGTCGGGCTCTGTCGGACTCTGTCGGGCCCTGTCGGGCCCTGTCGGGCTCTGTCAGGCTTTGTCGGGCTCTGTCGGGCTCTACTGGGCCCTGTCGGGCTCTGTCGGGCTCTGTCGGGCTCTGTCGGGCCCTGTCGGGCTCTGTCGGGCTCTGTCGGGCCCTGTCGGGCTCTGTCGGGCTCTGTCGGGCTCTGTCGGGCTCTACTGGGCTCTGTCGGGCTCTGTTGGGCTCTGTCGGGCTCTGTCGGGCTCTACTGGGCCCTGTCGGGCTCTGTCGGGCTCTGTCGGGCCCTGTCGGGCCCTGTCGGGCTCTGTCGGGCTCTGTCGGGCTCTGTCGGGCTCTACTGGGCTCTGTCGGGCTCTACTGGTCTCTACTGGGCCCTGTCGGGCTCTGTCGGGCTCTGTCGGGCTCTACTGGGCTCTGTCGGGCCCTGTCGGGCCCTGTCGGGCTCTGTCAGGCTCTGTCGGGCCCTGTCGGGCCCTGTCGGGCTCTGTCGGGCTCTGTCGGGCTCTGTCGGGCTCTACTGGGCTCTGTCGGGCTCTGTCGGGCTCTGTCGGGCTCAACTGGTCTCTGTCTGGCTCTGTCGGGTTCTGTCGGGCTCTGTCGGGCTCTGTCGGGCTCTGTCGGGCTCTACTGGGCTCTACTGGGCTCTGTCGGGCTCTGTCGGGCTCTACTGGGCCCTGTCGGGCTCTGTCGGGCCCTGTCGGGCCCTGTCGGGCCCTGTCGGGCTCTGTCGGGCTCTGTCGGGCTCTGTCGGGTTCTGTCGGGCTCTGTCGGGCTCTTCTGGGCCCTGTCGGGCTCTGTCGGGTTCTGTCGGGCTCTGTCGGGCTCTGTCGGGCTCTGTCGGGCTCTACTGGGCTCTGTCGGGCTCTGTCGGGTTCTGTCGGGCTCTGTCGGGCCCTGTCGGGCCCTGTCGGGCTCTGTCGTGCTCTGTCGGGATCTGTCGGGCTCTGTCGGGCTCTACTGGGCCCTGTCGGGCCCTGTCGGGCCCTGTCGGGCTCTGTCGGGCCCTGTCGGGCTCTGTCGGGCCCTGTCGGGCCCTGTCGGGCCCTGTCGGGCTCTGTCGGGCTCTGTCGGGCCCTGACGGGCTCTGTCGGGCTCTACTGGGCTCTGTCGGGCTCTGTCGGGCCCTGTCGGGCTCTGTCGGGCTCTGTCGGGCTCTACTGGGCTCTGTCGGTCTCTGTCGGGCTCTACTGGGCCCGGTCGGGCTCTGTCGGGCCCTGTCGGGCTCTGTCGGGCCCTGTCGGGCCCTGTCGGGCTCTGTCGGGCTCTGTCGGGCTCTGTCGGGCCCTGTCGGGCTCTACTGGGCTCTACTGGGCTCTGTCGGGCTCTGTCGGGCTCTACTGGGCCCTGTCGGGCCCTGTCGGGCTCTGTCGGGCCCTGTCGGGCTCTGTCGGGCTCTGTCGGGCCCTGTCGGGCTCTGTCGGGCTCTGTCGGGCTCTGTCGGGCTCTACTGGGCTCTACTGGGCACTGTCGGGCTCTGTCGGGCTCTACTGGGCCCTGTCGGGCCCTGTTGGGCCCTGTCGGGCTCTGTCGGACTCTACTGGGCTCTGTCGGGCTCTGTCGGGCTCTGTCGGGCTCTGTCGGGCTCTACTGGGCTCTGTCGGGCTCTGTCGGGCTCTGTCGGGCTCTGTCGGGCTCTACTGGGCCCTGTCGGGCCCTGTCGGGCTCTGTCGGGCTCTGTCGGGCCCTGTCGGGCTCTGTCGGGCTCTGTCGGGCCCTGTCGGGATCTGTCGGGCTCTGTCGGGCTCTGTCGGGCTCTACTGGGCTCTGTCGGGCTCTGTCAGGATCTGTCGGGCTCTGTCGGGCTCTACCGGGCCCTGTCGGGCTCTGTCGGGCTCTGTCGGGCTCTGTCGGGCTCTGTCAGGCTCTGTCGGGCTCTGTCGGGCCCTGTCGGGCCCTGTCGGGCCCTGTCGGGCTCTGTCGGGCTCTTTCGGGCTCTGTCGGGCTCTACTGGGCCCTGTCGGGCTCTGTCGGGCTCTGTCGGGCTCTGTCGGGCCCTGTCGGGCTCTGTCGGGCTCTACTGGGCCCTGTCGGGCGCTGTCGGGCTCTGTCGGGCTCTGTCGGGCTCTGTCGGGCCCTGTCGGGCTCTGTCGGGCTCTGTCGGGCTCTGTCGGGCTCTACTGGGCCCTGTCGGGTTCTGTCGGGCTCTGTCGGGCTCTTTCGGGCTCTACTAGGCCCTGTCGGGCCCTGTCGGGATCTGTCGGGCTCTGTCGGGCTCTCTCGGGCCCTGTCGGGCTCTGTCGGGCCCTGTCGGGCTCTGTCGGGCTCTCTCGGGCTCTGTCGGGCTCTACTGGGCCCTGTCGGGCTCTGTCGTGCTCTGTCGGGCCCTGTCGGGCTCTGTCGGGCTCTACTGGGCCCTGTCGGACTCTGTCGGGCTCTGTCGGGCTCTGTCGGGCCCTGTCGGGCTCTGTCGGGCTCTACTGGGCCCTGTCGGGCGCTGTCGGGCTCTGTCGGGCTCTGTCGGGCCCTGTCGGGCCCTGTCGGGCTCTGTCGGGCTCTGTCGGGCTCTACTGGGCCCTGTCGGGTTCTGTCGGGCTCTGTCGGGCTCTGTCGGGCTCTACTAGGCCCTGTCGGGCCCTGTCGGGATCTGTCAGGCTCTGTCGGGCTCTGTCGGGCTCTGTCGGGCTCTACTGGGCTCTACTGGGCTCTGTCGGGCTCTGTCGGGCTCTGTCGGGCCCTGTCGGGCTCTGTCGGGCTCTGTCGGGCTCTACTAGGCCCTGTCGGGCCCTGTCGGGATCTGTCAGGCTCTGTCGGGCTCTGTCGGGCTCTGTCGGGCTCTACTGGGCCCTGTCGGGCCCTGTCGGGATCTGTCGGGCTCTGTCGGGCTCTGTCGGGCTCTACTGGGCTCTACTGGGCTCTGTCGGGCTCTGTCGGGCTCTGTCGGGCCCTGTCGGGCTCTGTCGGGCTCTGTCGTGCCCTGTCGGGCCCTGTCGGGCTCTGTCGGGCCCTGTCGGGCTCTGTCGGGCTCTACTGGGCCCTGTCGGGCCCTGTCGGGCCCTGTCGGGCTCTGTCGGGCTCTGTCGGGCTCTGTCGGGCTCTACTGGGCTCTGTCGGGCCCTGTCGGGCCCTGTCGGGCTCTGTCGGGCTCTGTCGGGCCCTGTCGGGCTCTGTCGGGCTCTGTCGGGCTCTACTGGGCTCTGTCGGGCTCTGTCGGGCTCTACTGGGCCCTGTCGGTCTCTGTCGGGCTCTGTCGGGCCCTGTCGGGCCCTGTCGGGCTCTGTCGGGCTCTGTCGGGCTCTACTGGGCTCTGTCGGGCTCTGTCGGGCTCTGTCGGGCTCTGTTGGGCTCTACTGGGCCCTGTCGGGCCCTGTCGGGCTCTGTCGGGCTCTGTCGGGCCCTGTCGGGCTCTGTCGGGCTCTGTCGGGCTCTGTCGGGCTCTACTGGGCTCTGTCGGGCTCTGTTGGGCTCTGTCGGGCTCTGTCGGGCTCTACTGGGCCCTGTCGGGCTCTGTCGGGCTCTGTCGGGCCCTGTCGGGCCCTGTCGGGCTCTGTCGGGCTCTGTTGGGCTCTGTCGGGCTCTACTGGGCTCTGTCGGGCTCTACTGGTCTCTACTGGGCCCTGTCGGGCTCTGTCGGGCTCTGTTGGGCTCTACTGGGCTCTGTCGGGCCCTGTCGGGCCCTGTCGGGCTCTGTCAGGCTCTGTCGGGCCCTGTCGGGCCCTGTCGGGCTCTGTCGGGCTCTGTCGGGCTCTGTCGGGCTCTACTGGGCTCTGTCGGGCTCTGTCGGGCTCTGTCGGGCTCAACTGGTCTCTGTCTGGCTCTGTCGGGTTCTGTCGGGCTCTGTCGGGCTCTGTCGGGCTCTGTCGGGCTCTACTGGGCTCTACTGGGCTCTGTCGGGCTCTGTCGGGCTCTACTGGGCCCTGTCGGGCTCTGTCGGGCCCTGTCGGGCCCTGTCGGGCCCTGTCGGGCTCTGTCGGGCTCTGTCGGGCTCTGTCGGGTTCTGTCGGGCTCTGTCGGGCTCTTCTGGGCCCTGTCGGGCTCTGTCGGGTTCTGTCGGGCTCTGTCGGGCTCTGTCGGGCTCTGTCGGGCTCTACTGGGCTCTGTCGGGCTCTGTCGGGTTCTGTCGGGCTCTGTCGGGCCCTGTCGGGCCCTGTCGGGCTCTGTCGTGCTCTGTCGGGATCTGTCGGGCTCTGTCGGGCTCTACTGGGCCCTGTCGGGCCCTGTCGGGCCCTGTCGGGCTCTGTCGGGCTCTGTCGGGCCCTGTCGGGCTCTGTCGGGCTCTGTCGGGCTCTGTCGGGCTCTACTGGGCTCTACTGGGCTCTGTCGGGCTCTGTCGGGCTCTACTGGGCCCTGTCGGGCCCTGTCGGGCCCTGACGGGCTCTGTCGGGCTCTACTGGGCTCTGTCGGGCTCTGTCGGGCCCTGTCGGGCTCTGTCGGGCTCTGTCGGGCTCTACTGGGCTCTGTCGGTCTCTGTCGGGCTCTACTGGGCCCGGTCGGGCTCTGTCGGGCCCTGTCGGGCTCTGTCGGGCCCTGTCGGGCCCTGTCGGGCTCTGTCGGGCTCTGTCGGGCTCTGTCGGGCCCTGTCGGGCTCTACTGGGCTCTACTGGGCTCTGTCGGGCTCTGTCGGGCTCTACTGGGCCCTGTCGGGCCCTGTCGGGCTCTGTCGGGCCCTGTCGGGCTCTGTCGGGCTCTGTCGGGCCCTGTCGGGCTCTGTCGGGCTCTGTCGGGCTCTGTCGGGCTCTACTGGGCTCTACTGGGCACTGTCGGGCTCTGTCGGGCTCTACTGGGCCCTGTCGGGCCCTGTTGGGCCCTGTCGGGCTCTGTCGGACTCTACTGGGCTCTGTCGGGCTCTGTCGGGCTCTGTCGGGCTCTGTCGGGCTCTACTGGGCTCTGTCGGGCTCTGTCGGGCTCTGTCGGGCTCTGTCGGGCTCTGTCGGGCTCTGTCGGGCCCTGTCGGGCTCTGTCGGGCTCTGTCGGGCCCTGTCGGGCTCTGTCGGGCTCTGTCGGGCCCTGTCGGGATCTGTCGGGCTCTGTCGGGCTCTGTCGGGCTCTACTGGGCTCTGTCGGGCTCTGTCAGGATCTGTCGGGCTCTGTCGGGCTCTACCGGGCCCTGTCGGGCTCTGTCGGGCTCTGTCGGGCTCTGTCGGGCTCTGTCAGGCTCTGTCGGGCCCTGTCGGGCCCTGTCGGGCCCTGTCGGGCCCTGTCGGGCTCTGTCGGGCTCTTTCGGGCTCTGTCGGGCTCTACTGGGCCCTGTCGGGCTCTGTCGGGCTCTGTCGGGCTCTGTCGGGCCCTGTCGGGCTCTGTCGGGCTCTACTGGGCCCTGTCGGGCGCTGTCGGGCTCTGTCGGGCTCTGTCGGGCTCTGTCGGGCCCTGTCGGGCTCTGTCGGGCTCTGTCGGGCTCTGTCGGGCTCTACTGGGCCCTGTCGGGTTCTGTCGGGCTCTGTCGGGCTCTTTCGGGCTCTACTAGGCCCTGTCGGGCCCTGTCGGGATCTGTCGGGCTCTGTCGGGCTCTCTCGGGCCCTGTCGGGCTCTGTCGGGCCCTGTCGGGCTCTGTCGGGCTCTCTCGGGCTCTGTCGGGCTCTACTGGGCCCTGTCGGGCTCTGTCGTGCTCTGTCGGGCCCTGTCGGGCTCTGTCGGGCTCTACTGGGCCCTGTCGGACTCTGTCGGGCTCTGTCGGGCTCTGTCGGGCCCTGTCGGGCTCTGTCGGGCTCTACTGGGCCCTGTCGGGCGCTGTCGGGCTCTGTCGGGCTCTGTCGGGCCCTGTCGGGCCCTGTCGGGCTCTGTCGGGCTCTGTCGGGCTCTACTGGGCCCTGTCGGGTTCTGTCGGGCTCTGTCGGGCTCTGTCGGGCTCTACTAGGCCCTGTCGGGCCCTGTCGGGATCTGTCAGGCTCTGTCGGGCTCTGTCGGGCTCTGTCGGGCTCTACTGGGCTCTACTGGGCTCTGTCGGGCTCTGTCGGGCTCTGTCGGGCCCTGTCGGGCTCTGTCGGGCTCTGTCGTGCCCTGTCGGGCCCTGTCGGGCCCTGTCGGGCTCTGTCGGGCTCTGTCGGGCTCTGTCGGGCTCTACTGGGCTCTGTCGGGCCCTGTCGGGCCCTGTCGGGCTCTGTCGGGCTCTGTCGGGCCCTGTCGGGCTCTGTCGGGCTCTGTCGGGCTCTACTGGGCTCTGTCGGGCTCTGTCGGGCTCTACTGGGCCCTGTCGGGCTCTGTCGGGCTCTGTCGGGCCCTGTCGGGCCCTGTCGGGCTCTGTCGGGCTCTGTCGGGCTCTACTGGGCTCTGTCGGGCTCTGTCGGGCTCTGTCTGGCTCTGTTGGGCTCTACTGGGCCCTGTCGGGCTCTGTCGGGCTCTGTGGGGCCCTGTTGGGCTCTGTCGGGCCCTGTCGGGCTTTGTCGGGCCCTGTCGGGCCCTGTCGGGCTCTGTCGGGCCCTGTCGGGCTCTGTCGGGCTCTGTCGGGCTCTACTGGGCTCTGTCGGGCTCTGTCGGGCTCTGTCGGGCCCTGTCGGGCTCTGTCGGGCTCTGTCGGGCCCTGTCGGGCTCTGTCGGGCTCTACTGGGCCCTGTCGGGCCCTGTCGGGCCCTGTCGGGCCCTGTCGGGCTCTATCGGGCCCTGTCGGGCTCTGTCGGGCCCTGTCGGGCCCTGTCGGGCCCTGTCGGGCTCTGTCGGGCCCTGTCGGGCCCTGTCGGGCTCTGTCGGGCTCTGTCGGGCTCTATCGGGCTCTACTGGGCCCTGTCGGGCCCTGTCGGGCCCTGTCGGGCCCTGTCGGGCTCTGTCGTGCCCTGTCGGGCTCTGTCGGGCTCTGTCGGGCCCTGTCGGGCCCTGTCGGGCTCTGTCGGGCTCTGTCGGGCTCTACTGGGCCCTGTCGGGCTCTGTCGGGCTCTGTCGGGCTCTGTCGGGCTCTGTCGGGCTCTACTGGGCCCTGTCGGGCTCTGTCGGACTCTGTCGGGCCCTGTCGGGCCCTGTCGGGCTCTGTCGGGCTTTGTCGGGCTCTGTCGGGCTCTACTGGGCCCTGTCGGGCTCTGTCGGGCTCTGTCGGGCTCTGTCGGGCCCTGTCGGGCTCTGTCGGGCTCTGTCGGGCTCTGTCGGGCTCTACTGGGCTCTGTCGGGCTCTGTTGGGCTCTGTCGGGCTCTGTCGGGCTCTACTGGGCCCTGTCGGGCTCTGTCGGGCTCTGTCGGGCCCTGTCGGGCCCTGTCGGGCTCTGTCGGGCTCTGTCGGGCTCTGTCGGGCTCTACTGGGCTCTGTCGGGCTCTACTGGTCTCTACTGGGCCCTGTCGGGCTCTGTCGGGCTCTGTCGGGCTCTACTGGGCTCTGTCGGGCCCTGTCGGGCCCTGTCGGTCTCTGTCAGGCTCTGTCGGGCCCTGTCGGGCTCTGTCGGGCTCTGTCGGGCTCTGTCGGGCTCTACTGGGCTCTGTCGGGCTCTGTCGGGCTCTGTCGGGCTCAACTGGTCTCTGTCTGGCTCTGTCGGGTTCTGTCAGGCTCTGTCGGGCTCTGTCGGGCTCTGTCGGGCTCTACTGGGCTCTACTGGGCTCTGTCGGGCTCTGTCGGGCTCTACTGGGCCCTGTCGGGCTCTGTCGGGCCCTGTCGGGCCCTGTCGGGCTCTGTCGGGCTCTGTCGGGCTCTGTCGGGTTCTGTCGGGCTCTGTCGGGCTCTTCTGGGCCCTGTCGGGCTCTGTCGGGTTCTGTCGGGCTCTGTCGGGCTCTGTCGGGCTCTGTCGGGGTCTACTGGGCTCTGTCGGGCTCTGTCGGGTTCTGTCGGGCTCTGTCGGGCCCTGTCGGGCCCTGTCGGGCTCTGTCGGGCTCTGTCGGGATCTGTCGGGCTCTGTCGGGCTCTACTGGGCCCTGTCGGGCCCTGTCGGGCCCTGTCGGGCTCTGTCGGGCTCTGTCGGGCCCTGTCGGGCTCTGTCGGGCTCTGTCGGGCTCTGTCGGGCTCTACTGGGCTCTACTGGGCTCTGTCGGGCTCTGTCGGGCTCTACTGGGCCCTGTCGGGCCCTGTCGGGCCCTGACGGGCTCTGTCGGGCTCTACTGGGCTCTGTCGGGCTCTGTCGGGCCCTGTCGGGCTCTGTCGGGCTCTGTCGGGCCCTGTTGGGCTCTGTCGGGCTCTGTCGGGCTCTACTGGGCTCTGTCGGTCTCTGTCGGGCTCTACTGGGCCCGGTCGGGCTCTGTCGGGCCCTGTCGGGCTCTGTCGGGCCCTGTCGGGCCCTGTCGGGCTCTGTCGGGCTCTGTCGGGCTCTGTCGGGCCCTGTCGGGCTCTACTGGGCTCTACTGGGCTCTGTCGGGCTCTGTCTGGCTCTACTGGGCCCTGTCGGGCCCTGTCGGGCTCTGTCGGGCCCTGTCGGGCCCTGTCGGGCTCTGTCGGGCCCTGTCGGGCTCTGTCGGGCTCTGTCGGGCTCTACTGGGTTCTACTGGGCCCTGTCGGGCTCTGTCGGGCTCTACTGGGCCCTGTCGGGCCCTGTCGGGCTCTGTCGGACTCTACTGGGCTCTGTCGGGCTCTGTCGGGCTCTGTCGGGCTCTACTGGGCTCTGTCGGGCTCTGTCGGGCTCTGTCGGGCTCTGTCGGGCTCTACTGGGCCCTGTCGGGCCCTGTCGGGCTCTGTCGGGCTCTGTCGGGCTCTGTCGGGCTCTGTCGGGCTCTGTCGGGCCCTGTCGGGATCTGTCGGGCTCTGTCGGGCTCTGTCGGGCTCTACTGGGCTCTGTCGGGCTCTGTCAGGATCTGTCGGGCTCTGTCGGGCTCTACTGGGCCCTGTCGGGCTCTGTCGGGCTCTGTCGGGCTCTGTCAGGCTCTGTCGGGCTCTGTCGGGCCCTGTCGGGCCCTGTCGGGCCCTGTCGGGCTCTGTCGGGCTCTTTCGGGCTCTGTCGGGCTCTACTGGGCCCTGTCGGGCTCTGTCGGGCTCTGTCGGGCTCTGTCGGGCCCTGTCGGGCTCTGTCGGGCTCTACTGGGCCCTGTCGGGCGCTGTCGGGCTCTGTCGGGCTCTGTCGGGCTCTGTCGGGCCCTGTTGGGCTCTGTCGGGCTCTGTCGGGCTCTGTCGGGCTCTACTGGGCCCTGTCGGGTTCTGTCGGGCTCTGTCGGGCTCTGTCGGGCTCTACTAGGCCCTGTCGGGCCCTGTCGGGCCCTGTCGGGATCTGTCGGGCTCTGTCGGGCTCTCTCGGGCCCTGTCGGGCTCTGTCGGGCCCTGTCGGGCTCTGTCGGGCTCTCTCGGGCTCTGTCGGGCTCTACTGGGCCCTGTCGGGCTCTGTCGGGCTCTGTCGGGCCCTGTCGGGCTCTGTCGGGCTCTGTCGGGCTCTGTCGGGCTCTGACGGGTTCTGTCGGGCTCTGTCGGGCTCTGTCGGGCTCTACTGGGCCCTGTCGGGCTCTGTCGGGCTCTGTTGGGCTCTGTCGGGCTCTGTCGGGCTCTACTGGGCCCTGTCGGGCCCTGTCGGGCCCTGTCGGGCTCTGTCGGGCTCTGTCGGGCCCTGTCGGGCTCTGTCGGGCTCTGTCGGGCCCTGTCGGGCCCTGTCGGGCTCTGTCGGGCTCTGTCGGGCTCTGTCGGGCTCTACTGGGCCCTGTCGGGCTCTGTCGGGCTCTGTCGGGCCCTGTCGGGCTCTGTCGGGCTCTACTGGGCCCTGTCGGGCTCTGTCGGGCCCTGTCGGGCCCTGTCGGGCTCTGTCGGGCTCTGTCGGGCCCTGTCGGGCTCTGTCGGGCTCTGTCGGGCTCTGTCGGGCTCTACTGGGCTCTGTCGGGCTCTGTCAGGCTCTGTCGGGCTCTGTCGGGCTCTACTGGGCCCTGTCGGGCTCTGTCGGGCTCTGTCGGGCTCTGTCAGGCTCTGTCGGGCTCTGTCGGGCCCTGTCGGGCCCTGTCGGGCCCTGTCGGGCTCTGTCGGGCTCTGTCGGGCTCTACTGGGCTCTGTCGGGCCCTGTCGGGCCCTGTCGGGCTCTGTCGGGCCCTGTCGGGCTCTGTCGGGCTCTACTGGGCCCTGTCGGGCCCTATCGGGCTCTGTCGGGCTCTGTCGGGCCCTGTCGGGCTCTACTGGGCCCTGTCGGGCGCTGTCGGGCTCTGTCGGGCTCTGTCGGGCTCTGTCGGGCCCTGTCGGGCTCTGTCGGGCTCTGTCGGGCTCTGTCGGGCTCTACTGGGCCCTGTCGGGTTCTGTCGGGCTCTGTCGGGCTCTGTCGGGCTCTACTAGGCCCTGTCGGGCCCTGTCGGGATCTGTCGGGCTCTCTCGGGCCCTGTCGGGCTCTGTCGGGCCCTGTCGGGTTCTGTCGGGCTCTCTCGGGCTCTGTCGGGCTCTACTGGGCCCTGTCGGGCTCTGTCGGGCTCTCTCGGGCTCTGTCGGGCCCTGTCGGGCTCTGTCGGGCTCTGTCGGGCTCTGTCGGGCTCTACTGGGCCCTGTCGGACTCTGTCGGGCTCTGTCGGGCTCTGTCGGGCTCTGACGGGTTCTGTCGGGCTCTGTCGGGCTCTGTCGGGCTCTACTGGGCCCTGTCGGGCTCTGTCGGGCTCTGTCGGGCTCTGTCGGGCTCTACTGGGCCCTGTCGGGCCCTGTCGGGCCCTGTCGGGCTCTGTCGGGCTCTGTCGGGCTCTGTCGGGCTCTACTGGGCTCTGTCGGGCCCTGTCGGGCTCTGTCGGGCTCTGTCGGGCTCTGTCGGGCTCTACTGGGCTCTGTCGGGCTCTGTCGGGCCCTGTCGGGCCCTGTCGGGCCCTGTCGGGCTCTGTCGGGCTCTGTCGGGCCCTGTCGGGCTCTGTCGGGCTCTGTCGGGCCCTGTCGGGCTCTGTCGGGCCCTGTCGGGCTCTACTGGGCTCTGTCGGGCCCTGTCGGGTCCTGTCGGGCTCTGTCAGGCTCTGTCGGGCTCTGTCGGGCTCTGTCGGGCTCTACTGGGCTCTGTCGGGCTCTGTCGGGCTCTGTCGGGCTCTGTCGGGTTCTGTCGGGCTCTGTCGGGTTCTGTCGGGTTCTGTCGGGCTCTGTCGGGCTCTTTCGGGCTCTTCTGGGCCCTGTCGGGCCCTGTCGGGCTCTGTCGGGCTCTGTCGGGCTCTGTCGGGCTCTACTGGGCCCTGTCGGGCCCTGTCGGGCCCTGTCGGGCTCTGTCGGGTTCTGTCGGGCTCTGTCGGGCTCTGTCGGGCTCTGTCGGGCTCTACTGGGCCCTGTCGGGCCCTGTCGGGCCCTGTCGGGCTCTGTCGGGCCCTGTCGGGCTCTGTCGGGCTCTGTCGGGCTCTACTGGGCTCTGTCGGGCTCTGTCGGGCTCTGTCGGGCCCTGTCGGGCTCTGTCGGGCTCTGTCGGGCTCTACTGGGCCCTGTCGGGCTCTGTCGGGCTCTGTCGGGCTCTGTCGGGCTCTGTCGGGCTCTGTCGGGCCCTTTCGGGCCCTGTCGGGCTCTGTCGGGCTCTGTCGGGCCCTGTCGGGCTCTGTCGGGCTCTGTCGGGCTCTGTCGGGCTCTACTGGGCCCTGTCGGGCTCTGTCGGGCTCTGTCGGGCCCTGTCGGGCTCTGTCGGGCTCTGTCGGGCTCTGTCGGGCTCTGTCGGGCTCTACTGGGCTCTGTCGGGTTCTACTGGGCTCTACTGGGCCCTGTCGGGCTCTGTCGGGCTCTGTCGGGCTCTGTCGGGCACTGTCGGGCCCTGTCGGGCTCTGTCGGGCTCTGTCGGGCCCTGTCGGGCTCTGTCGGGCTCTGTCGGGCTCTGTCGGGCTCTACTGGGCCCGACAGGGCTCTGTCGGGCTCTGTCGGGCTCTGTCGGGCCCTGTCGGGCTCTGTCGGGCTCTACTGGGCCCTGTCGGGCTCTGTCGGGCTCTGTCGGGCTCTGACTGGCACTGTCGGGCTCTGTCGGGCTCTGTCGGGCTGTGTCGGGCTCTGTCGGGCTCTACTGGGCTCTACTGGGCTCTGTCGGGCTCTGTCGGGCTCTGTCGGGCACTGTCGGGCTCTACTGGGCCCTGTCGGGCCCTGTCGGGCTCTGTCGGGCTCTGTCGGGCTCTGTCGGGCTCTACTGGGCCCTGTCGGGCCCTGTCGGGCTCTGTCGGGCTCTGTCGGGCTCTGTCGGGCTCTACTGGGCTCTACTGGTCTCTGTCGGGCTCTGTCGGGTTCTGTCGGGCTCTGTCGGGCTCTATCGGGCCCTGTCGGGCCCTGTCGGGCTCTGTCGGGCTCTGTCGTGCCCTCTCGGGCCCTGTCGGGCCCTGTCGGGCCCTGTCGGGCTCTGTCGGGCTCTGTCGGGCCCTGTCGGGCTCTGTCGGGCTCTACTGGGCCCTGTCGGGCCCTGTCGGGCCCTGTCGGGCTCTGTCGGGCTCTGTCGGGCTCTGTCGGGCTCTACTGGGCTCTGTCGGGCCCTGTCGGGCTCTGTCGGGATCTACTGGGCTCTGTCGGGCTCTGTCGGGCTCTGTCGGGATCTACTGGGCTCTGTCGGGCTCTGTCGGGCTCTGTCGGGCCCTGTCGGGCTCTACTGGGCCCTGTCGGGCTCTGTCGGGCTCTGTCGGGCCCTGTCGGGCCCTGTCGGGCTCTGTCGGGCTCTGTCGGGCTCTACTGGGCTCTGTCGGGCTCTGTCGGGCTCTTTCGGGCTCTGTCGGGCTCTACTGGGCCCTGTCGGGCTCTGTCGGGCTCTGTGGGGCCCTGTCGGGCTCTGTCGGGCTCTGTCGGGCTCTGTCGGGCCCTGTCGGGCTCTGTCGGGCCCTGTCGGGCCCTGTCGGGCTCTGTCGGGCTCTGTCGGGCTCTGTCGGGCTCTACTGAGCCCTGTCGGGCTCTGTCGGGCTCTGTCGGGCCCTGTCGGGCTCTGTCGGGCTCTGTCGGGCCCTGTCGGGCTCTGTCGGGCTCTACTGGGCCCTGTCGGGCCCTGTCGGGCTCTGTCGGGCTCTGTCGGGCTCTACTGGGCTCTACTGGGCTCTGTCGGGCTCTACTGGGCCCTGTCGGGCCCTGTCGGGCTCTGTCGGGCTCTGTCGTGCCCTGTCGGGCTCTGTCGGGCTCTGTCGGGCCCTGTCGGGCTCTATCGGGCCCTGTCGGGCCCTGTCGGGCTCTGTCGGGCTCTGTCGGGCTCTGTCGGGCCCTGTCGGGCTCTGTCGGGCTCTGTCGGGCTCTGTCGGGCTCTACTAGGCCCTGTCGGGCTCTGTCGGGCTCTGTCGGGCTCTACTGGGCTCTGTCGGGCCCTGTCGGGCCCTGTCGGGCCCTGTCGGGCTCTGTCGGGCTCTGTCGGGCTCTACTGGGCCCTGTCGGGCTCTGTCGGGCTCTGTCGGGCCCTGTCGGGCTCTTTCGGGCTCTGTCGGGCCCTGTCGGGCTCTGTCGGGCTCTGTCGGGCTCTGTCGGGCTCTACTGGGCTCTGTCGGGCTCTGTCGGGCTCTGTCGGGCTCTACTGGGCCCTGTTGGGCTCTGTCGGGCTCTGTCGGGCTCTGTCGGGCTCTGTCGGGCCCTGTCAGGCCCTGTCGGGCTCTGTCGGGCTCTACTGGGCCCTGTCGGGCTCTGTCGGGACCTGTCGGGCTCTGTCGGGCTCTGTCGGGCTCTGTCGGGCCCTGTCAGGACCTGTCGGGCTCTGTCGGGCTCTGTCGGGCCCTGTCGGGCTCTACTGGGCTCTGTCGGGCTCTACTGGGCTCTACTGGGCCCTGTCGGGCTCTGTCGGGCTCTACTGGGCTCTGTCGGGCTCTGTCGGGCTCTGTCGGGCCCTGTCGGGCTCTGTCGGGCTCTGTCGGGCCCTGTCGGGCTCTGTCGGGCTCTGTCGGGCTCTACTGGGCCCTGTCGGGCTCTGTCGGGCTCTGTCGGGCTCTGTCGGGCCCTGTCGGGCTCTGTCGGGCTCTGTCGGGCCCTGTCGGGCTCTACTGGGCTCTACTGGGCTCTGTCGGGCTCTGTCGGGCTCTACTGGGCCCTGTCGGGCCCTGTCGGGCCCTGTCGGGCCCTGTCGGGCTCTGTCGGGCCCTGTCGGGCCCTGTCGGGCCATGTCGGGCTCTGTCGGGCTCTGTCGGGCCCTGTCGGGCTCTGTCGGGCTCTGTCGGGCTCTACTGGGCTCTACTGGGCCCTGTCGGGCTCTGTCGGGCTCTACTGGGCCCTGTCGGGCCCTGTCGGGCCCTGTCGGGCTCTGTCGGGCTCTGTCAGGACCTGTCGGGCTCTGTCGGGCTCTGTCGGGCCCTGTCGGGCTCTACTGGGCCCTGTCGGGCGCTGTCGGGTTCTGTCGGGCTCTGTCGGGCTCTGTCGGGCCCTGTCGGGCTCTGTCGGGCTCTGTCGGGCTCTACTGGGCCCTGTCGGGTTCTGTCGGGCTCTGTCGGGCTCTGTCGGGCTCTACTGGGCCCTGTCGGGCGTGTCGGGCCCTGTCGGGATCTGTCGGGCTCTGTCGGGCTCTGTCGGGCTCTGTCGGGCTCTGTCGGGCTCTGTCGGGCTCTACTGGGCCCTGTCGGGCTCTGTCGGGCTCTGTCGGGCTCTGTCGGGCCCTGTCGGGCTCTGTCGGGCTCTGTCGGGCTCTGACGGGTTCTGTCGGGCTCTGTCGGGCTCTGTCGGGCTCTACTGGCCCTGTCGGGCCCCGTCGGGCCATGTCGGGCTCTGTCGGGCTCTGTCGGGCCCTGTCGGGCTCTGTCGGGCTCTGTCGGGCTCTGTCGGGCTCTACTGGGCCCTGTCGGGCCCTGTCGGGCTCTGTCGGGCTCTGTCGGGCTCTGTCGGGCTCTGTCGGGCTCTACTGGGCTCTGTCGGGCCCTGTCGGGCCCTGTCGGGCTCTGTCGGGCCCTGTCGGGCCCTGTCGGGCTCTGTTGGGCTCTACTGGGCCCTGTCGGGCTCTGTCGGGCTCTGTCGGGCTCTACTGGGCTCTGTCGGGCTCTGTCGGGCTCTGTCGGGCTCTGTCGGGCTCTACTGGGCCCTGTCGGGCCCTGTCGGGCTCTGTCGGGCCCTGTCGGGCTCTGTCGGGCTCTGTCGGGCCCTGTCGGGCTCTGTCGGGCCCTGTCGGGCTCTGTCGGGCTCTGTCGTGCCCTGTCGGGCCCTGTCGGGCTCTGTCGGGCCCTGTCGGGCTCTGTCGGGCTCTACTGGGCCCTGTCGGGCCCTGTCGGGCCCTGTCGGGCTCTGTCGGGCTCTGTCGGGCTCTGTCGGGCTCTACTGGGCTCTGTCGGGCCCTGTCGGGCCCTGTCGGGCTCTGTCGGGCCCTGTCGGGCCCTGTCGGGCTCTGTCGGGCTCTGTCGGGCTCTGTCGGGCCCTGTCGGGCTCTACTGGGCTCTACTGGGCTCTGTCGGGCTCTGTCGGGCTCTACTGGGCCCTGTCGGGCCCTGTCGGGCTCTGTCGGGCCCTGTCGGGCTCTGTCGGGCTCTGTCGGGCTCTGTCGGGCTCTACTGGGCTCTACTGGGCTCTGTCGGGCTCTGTCGGGCTCTACTGGGCTCTGTCGGGCCCTGTCGGGCCCTGTCGGGCTCTGTCGGACTCTACTGGGCTCTGTCGGGCTCTGTCGGGCTCTGTCGGGCTCTGTCGGGCTCTACTGGGCCCTGTCGGGCCCTGTCGGGCTCTGTCGGGCTCTGTCGGGCCCTGTCGGGATCTGTCGGGCTCTGTCGGGCTCTGTCGGGCTCTACTGGGCTCTGTCGGGCTCTGTCAGGCTCTGTCGGGCTCTGTCGGGCTCTACTGGGCCCTGTCGGGCTCTGTCGGGCTCTGTCGGGCTCTGTCGGGCTCTGTCGGGCTCTGTCGGGCTCTACTGGGCCCTGTCGGGCCCTGTCGGGCTCTGTCGGGCTCTGTCGGGCCCTGTCGGGCTCTGTCGGGCTCTGTCGGGCCCTGTCGGGCTCTGTCGGGCTCTGACGGGCTCTGTCGGGCTCTGACGGGTTCTGTCGGGCTCTGTCGGGCTCTGTCGGGCTCTACTGGCCCTGTCGGGCCCCGTCGGGCCATGTCGGGCTCTGTCGGGCTCTGTCGGGCCCTGTCGGGCTCTGTCGGGCTCTGTCGGGCTCTGTCGGGCTCTACTGGGCCCTGTCGGGCCCTGTCGGGCTCTGTCGGGCTCTGTCGGGCTCTGTCGGGCTCTGTCGGGCTCTGTCGGGCTCTACTGGGCTCTGTCGGGCCCTGTCGGGCCCTGTCGGGCTCTGTCGGGCCCTGTCGGGCCCTGTCGGGCTCTGTCGGGCTCTGTTGGGCTCTACTGGGCCCTGTCGGGCTCTGTCGGGCTCTGTCGGGCTCTGTCGGGCCCTGTCGGGCTCTGTCGGGCTCTGTCGGGCCCTGTCGGGCTCTGTCGGGCTCTGTCGGGCTCTACTGGGCTCTGTCGGGCTCTGTCTGGCTCTGTCGGGCTCTGCCGGGCTCTACTGGGCCCTGTCGGGCCCTGTCGGGCTCTGTCGGGCCCTGTCGGGCTCTGTCGGGCTCTGTCGGGCCCTGTCGGGCCCTGTCGGGCTCTGTCGGGCTCTGTCGGGCTCTACTGGGCCCTGTCGGGCCCTGTCGGGCTCTGTCGGGCTCTGTCGGGTTCTGTCGGGCCCTGTCGGGCCCTGTCGGGCTCTGTCGGGCTCTGTCGGGCCCTGTCGGGCTCTGTCGGGCTCTGTCGGGCTCTACTGGGCTCTGTCGGGCTCTGTCGGGCTCTGTCGGGCTCTGTCGGGCTCTACTGGGCCCTGTCGGGCCCTGTCGGGCTCTGTCGGGCCCTGTCGGGCTCTGTCGGGCTCTGTCGGGCTCTGTCGGGCTCTACTGGGCCCTGTCGGGCCCTGTCGGGCTCTGTCGGGCTCTGTCGGGTTCTGTCGGGCTCTGTCGGGCTCTGTCGGGCTCTTCTGGGCCCTGTCGGGCCCTGTCGGGCTCTGTCGGGCTCTGTCGGGCTCTGTCGGGCTCTACTGGGCCCTGTCGGGCCCTGTCGGGCCCTGTCGGGCTCTGTCGGGCTCTGTCGGGCTCTGTCGGGCTCTACTGGGCTCTACTGGGCTCTGTCGGGCTCTGTCGGGCTCTACTGGGCCCTGTCGGGCCCTGTCGGGCCCTGACGGGCTCTGTCGGGCTCTACTGGGCTCTGTCGGGCCCTGTCGGGCCCTGTCGGGCTCTGTCGGGCTCTGTCGGGCCCTGTCGGGCTCTGTCGGGCTCTGTCGGGCTCTGTCGGGCTCTACTGGGCTCTACTGGGCTCTGTCGGGCTCTGTCGGGCTCTACTGGGCCCTGTCGGGCCCTGTCGGGCCCTGACGGGCTCTGTCGGGCTCTACTGGGCTCTGTCGGGCTCTGTCGGGCCCTGTCGGGCTCTGTCGGGCTCTACTGGGCCCTGTCGGGCTCTGTCGGGCCCTGTCGGGCTCTGTCGGGCTCTGTCGGGCTCTGTCGGGCTCTACTGGGCCCTGTCGGGCCCTGTCGGGCTCTGTCGGGCTCTGTCGGGCTCTGTCGGGCTCTACTGGGCTCTACTGGGCTCTGTCGGGCTCTGTCGGGCTCTGTCGGGCCCTGTCGGGCTCTGTCGGGCTCTGTCGTGCCCTGTCGGGCCCTGTCGGGTTCTGTCGGGCCCTGTCGGGCTCTGTCGGGCCCTGTCGGGCTCTGTCGGGCTCTACTGGGCCCTGTCGGGCCCTGTCGGGCCCTGTCGGGCTCTGTCGGGCTCTGTCGGGCCCTGTCGGGCTCTACTGGGCTCTACTGGGCTCTGTCGGGCTCTGTCGGGCTCTACTGGGCTCTGTCGGGCCCTGTCGGGCCCTGTCGGGCTCTGTCGGGCCCTGTCGGGCCCTGTCGGGCTCTGTCGGGCTCTGTCGGGCTCTGTCGGGCCCTGTCGGGCTCTACTGGGCTCTACTGGGCTCTGTCGGGCTCTGTCGGGCTCTACTGGGCCCTGTCGGGCCCTGTCGGGCTCTGTCGGGCTCTACTGGGCCCTGTCGGGCGCTGTCGGGCTCTGTCGGGCTCTGTCGGGCTCTGTCGGGCCCTGTCGGGCTCTGTCGGGCTCTGTCGGGCTCTGTCGGGCTCTACTGGGCCCTGTCGGGTTCTGTCGGGCTCTGTCGGGCTCTGTCGGGCTCTACTAGGCCCTGTCGGGCCCTGTCGGGCCCTGTCGGGATCTGTCGGGCTCTGTCGGGCTCTCTCGGGCCCTGTCGGGCTCTGTCGGGCCCTGTCGGGCTCTGTCGGGCTCTCTCGGGCTCTGTCGGGCTCTACTGGGCCCTGTCGGGCTCTGTCGGGCTCTGTCGGGCCCTGTCGGGCTCTGTCGGGCTCTGTCGGGCTCTGTCGGGCTCTGACGGGTTCTGTCGGGCTCTGTCGGGCTCTGTCGGGCTCTACTGGGCCCTGTCGGGCTCTGTCGGGCTCTGTTGGGCTCTGTCGGGCTCTGTCGGGCTCTACTGGGCCCTGTCGGGCCCTGTCGGGCCCTGTCGGGCTCTGTCGGGCTCTGTCGGGCCCTGTCGGGCTCTGTCGGGCTCTGTCGGGCCCTGTCGGGCCCTGTCGGGCTCTGTCGGGCTCTGTCGGGCTCTGTCGGGCTCTACTGGGCCCTGTCGGGCTCTGTCGGGCTCTGTCGGGCCCTGTCGGGCTCTGTCGGGCTCTACTGGGCCCTGTCGGGCTCTGTCGGGCCCTGTCGGGCCCTGTCGGGCTCTGTCGGGCTCTGTCGGGCCCTGTCGGGCTCTGTCGGGCTCTGTCGGGCTCTGTCGGGCTCTACTGGGCTCTGTCGGGCTCTGTCAGGCTCTGTCGGGCTCTGTCGGGCTCTACTGGGCCCTGTCGGGCTCTGTCGGGCTCTGTCGGGCTCTGTCAGGCTCTGTCGGGCTCTGTCGGGCCCTGTCGGGCCCTGTCGGGCCCTGTCGGGCTCTGTCGGGCTCTGTCGGGCTCTACTGGGCTCTGTCGGGCCCTGTCGGGCCCTGTCGGGCTCTGTCGGGCCCTGTCGGGCTCTGTCGGGCTCTACTGGGCCCTGTCGGGCCCTATCGGGCTCTGTCGGGCTCTGTCGGGCCCTGTCGGGCTCTACTGGGCCCTGTCGGGCGCTGTCGGGCTCTGTCGGGCTCTGTCGGGCTCTGTCGGGCCCTGTCGGGCTCTGTCGGGCTCTGTCGGGCTCTGTCGGGCTCTACTGGGCCCTGTCGGGTTCTGTCGGGCTCTGTCGGGCTCTGTCGGGCTCTACTAGGCCCTGTCGGGCCCTGTCGGGATCTGTCGGGCTCTCTCGGGCCCTGTCGGGCTCTGTCGGGCCCTGTCGGGTTCTGTCGGGCTCTCTCGGGCTCTGTCGGGCTCTACTGGGCCCTGTCGGGCTCTGTCGGGCTCTCTCGGGCTCTGTCGGGCCCTGTCGGGCTCTGTCGGGCTCTGTCGGGCTCTGTCGGGCTCTACTGGGCCCTGTCGGACTCTGTCGGGCTCTGTCGGGCTCTGTCGGGCTCTGACGGGTTCTGTCGGGCTCTGTCGGGCTCTGTCGGGCTCTACTGGGCCCTGTCGGGCTCTGTCGGGCTCTGTCGGGCTCTGTCGGGCTCTACTGGGCCCTGTCGGGCCCTGTCGGGCCCTGTCGGGCTCTGTCGGGCTCTGTCGGGCTCTGTCGGGCTCTACTGGGCTCTGTCGGGCCCTGTCGGGCTCTGTCGGGCTCTGTCGGGCTCTGTCGGGCTCTACTGGGCTCTGTCGGGCTCTGTCGGGCCCTGTCGGGCCCTGTCGGGCTCTGTCGGGCTCTGTCGGGCTCTGTCGGGCCCTGTCGGGCTCTGTCGGGCTCTGTCGGGCCCTGTCGGGCTCTGTCGGGCCCTGTCGGGCTCTACTGGGCTCTGTCGGGCCCTGTCGGGTCCTGTCGGGCTCTGTCAGGCTCTGTCGGGCTCTGTCGGGCTCTGTCGGGCTCTACTGGGCTCTGTCGGGCTCTGTCGGGCTCTGTCGGGCTCTGTCGGGTTCTGTCGGGCTCTGTCGGGTTCTGTCGGGTTCTGTCGGGCTCTGTCGGGCTCTTTCGGGCTCTTCTGGGCCCTGTCGGGCCCTGTCGGGCTCTGTCGGGCTCTGTCGGGCTCTGTCGGGCTCTACTGGGCCCTGTCGGGCCCTGTCGGGCCCTGTCGGGCTCTGTCGGGTTCTGTCGGGCTCTGTCGGGCTCTGTCGGGCTCTGTCGGGCTCTACTGGGCCCTGTCGGGCCCTGTCGGGCCCTGTCGGGCTCTGTCGGGCCCTGTCGGGCTCTGTCGGGCTCTGTCGGGCTCTACTGGGCTCTGTCGGGCTCTGTCGGGCTCTGTCGGGCCCTGTCGGGCTCTGTCGGGCTCTGTCGGGCTCTACTGGGCCCTGTCGGGCTCTGTCGGGCTCTGTCGGGCTCTGTCGGGCTCTGTCGGGCTCTGTCGGGCCCTTTCGGGCCCTGTCGGGCTCTGTCGGGCTCTGTCGGGCCCTGTCGGGCTCTGTCGGGCTCTGTCGGGCTCTGTCGGGCTCTACTGGGCCCTGTCGGGCTCTGTCGGGCTCTGTCGGGCCCTGTCGGGCTCTGTCGGGCTCTGTCGGGCTCTGTCGGGCTCTGTCGGGCTCTACTGGGCTCTGTCGGGTTCTACTGGGCTCTACTGGGCCCTGTCGGGCTCTGTCGGGCTCTGTCGGGCTCTGTCGGGCACTGTCGGGCCCTGTCGGGCTCTGTCGGGCTCTGTCGGGCCCTGTCGGGCTCTGTCGGGCTCTGTCGGGCTCTGTCGGGCTCTACTGGGCCCGACAGGGCTCTGTCGGGCTCTGTCGGGCTCTGTCGGGCCCTGTCGGGCTCTGTCGGGCTCTACTGGGCCCTGTCGGGCTCTGTCGGGCTCTGTCGGGCTCTGACTGGCACTGTCGGGCTCTGTCGGGCTCTGTCGGGCTGTGTCGGGCTCTGTCGGGCTCTACTGGGCTCTACTGGGCTCTGTCGGGCTCTGTCGGGCTCTGTCGGGCACTGTCGGGCTCTACTGGGCCCTGTCGGGCCCTGTCGGGCTCTGTCGGGCTCTGTCGGGCTCTGTCGGGCTCTACTGGGCCCTGTCGGGCCCTGTCGGGCTCTGTCGGGCTCTGTCGGGCTCTGTCGGGCTCTACTGGGCTCTACTGGTCTCTGTCGGGCTCTGTCGGGTTCTGTCGGGCTCTGTCGGGCTCTATCGGGCCCTGTCGGGCCCTGTCGGGCTCTGTCGGGCTCTGTCGTGCCCTCTCGGGCCCTGTCGGGCCCTGTCGGGCCCTGTCGGGCTCTGTCGGGCTCTGTCGGGCCCTGTCGGGCTCTGTCGGGCTCTACTGGGCCCTGTCGGGCCCTGTCGGGCCCTGTCGGGCTCTGTCGGGCTCTGTCGGGCTCTGTCGGGCTCTACTGGGCTCTGTCGGGCCCTGTCGGGCTCTGTCGGGATCTACTGGGCTCTGTCGGGCTCTGTCGGGCTCTGTCGGGATCTACTGGGCTCTGTCGGGCTCTGTCGGGCTCTGTCGGGCCCTGTCGGGCTCTACTGGGCCCTGTCGGGCTCTGTCGGGCTCTGTCGGGCCCTGTCGGGCCCTGTCGGGCTCTGTCGGGCTCTGTCGGGCTCTACTGGGCTCTGTCGGGCTCTGTCGGGCTCTTTCGGGCTCTGTCGGGCTCTACTGGGCCCTGTCGGGCTCTGTCGGGCTCTGTGGGGCCCTGTCGGGCTCTGTCGGGCTCTGTCGGGCTCTGTCGGGCCCTGTCGGGCTCTGTCGGGCCCTGTCGGGCCCTGTCGGGCTCTGTCGGGCTCTGTCGGGCTCTGTCGGGCTCTACTGAGCCCTGTCGGGCTCTGTCGGGCTCTGTCGGGCCCTGTCGGGCTCTGTCGGGCTCTGTCGGGCCCTGTCGGGCTCTGTCGGGCTCTACTGGGCCCTGTCGGGCCCTGTCGGGCTCTGTCGGGCTCTGTCGGGCTCTACTGGGCTCTACTGGGCTCTGTCGGGCTCTACTGGGCCCTGTCGGGCCCTGTCGGGCTCTGTCGGGCTCTGTCGTGCCCTGTCGGGCTCTGTCGGGCTCTGTCGGGCCCTGTCGGGCTCTATCGGGCCCTGTCGGGCCCTGTCGGGCTCTGTCGGGCTCTGTCGGGCTCTGTCGGGCCCTGTCGGGCTCTGTCGGGCTCTGTCGGGCTCTGTCGGGCTCTACTGGGCTCTGTCGGGCCCTGTCGGGCCCTGTCGGGCCCTGTCGGGCTCTGTCGGGCTCTGTCGGGCTCTACTGGGCCCTGTCGGGCTCTGTCGGGCTCTGTCGGGCCCTGTCGGGCTCTTTCGGGCTCTGTCGGGCCCTGTCGGGCTCTGTCGGGCTCTGTCGGGCTCTGTCGGGCTCTACTGGGCTCTGTCGGGCTCTGTCGGGCTCTGTCGGGCTCTACTGGGCCCTGTTGGGCTCTGTCGGGCTCTGTCGGGCTCTGTCGGGCTCTGTCGGGCCCTGTCAGGCCCTGTCGGGCTCTGTCGGGCTCTACTGGGCCCTGTCGGGCTCTGTCGGGACCTGTCGGGCTCTGTCGGGCTCTGTCGGGCTCTGTCGGGCCCTGTCAGGACCTGTCGGGCTCTGTCGGGCTCTGTCGGGCCCTGTCGGGCTCTACTGGGCTCTGTCGGGCTCTACTGGGCTCTACTGGGCCCTGTCGGGCTCTGTCGGGCTCTACTGGGCTCTGTCGGGCTCTGTCGGGCTCTGTCGGGCCCTGTCGGGCTCTGTCGGGCTCTGTCGGGCCCTGTCGGGCTCTGTCGGGCTCTGTCGGGCTCTACTGGGCCCTGTCGGGCTCTGTCGGGCTCTGTCGGGCTCTGTCGGGCCCTGTCGGGCTCTGTCGGGCTCTGTCGGGCCCTGTCGGGCTCTACTGGGCTCTACTGGGCTCTGTCGGGCTCTGTCGGGCTCTACTGGGCCCTGTCGGGCCCTGTCGGGCCCTGTCGGGCCCTGTCGGGCTCTGTCGGGCCCTGTCGGGCCCTGTCGGGCCATGTCGGGCTCTGTCGGGCTCTGTCGGGCCCTGTCGGGCTCTGTCGGGCTCTGTCGGGCTCTACTGGGCTCTACTGGGCCCTGTCGGGCTCTGTCGGGCTCTACTGGGCCCTGTCGGGCCCTGTCGGGCCCTGTCGGGCTCTGTCGGGCTCTGTCAGGACCTGTCGGGCTCTGTCGGGCTCTGTCGGGCCCTGTCGGGCTCTACTGGGCCCTGTCGGGCGCTGTCGGGTTCTGTCGGGCTCTGTCGGGCTCTGTCGGGCCCTGTCGGGCTCTGTCGGGCTCTGTCGGGCTCTACTGGGCCCTGTCGGGTTCTGTCGGGCTCTGTCGGGCTCTGTCGGGCTCTACTGGGCCCTGTCGGGCGTGTCGGGCCCTGTCGGGATCTGTCGGGCTCTGTCGGGCTCTGTCGGGCTCTGTCGGGCTCTGTCGGGCTCTGTCGGGCTCTACTGGGCCCTGTCGGGCTCTGTCGGGCTCTGTCGGGCTCTGTCGGGCCCTGTCGGGCTCTGTCGGGCTCTGTCGGGCTCTGACGGGTTCTGTCGGGCTCTGTCGGGCTCTGTCGGGCTCTACTGGCCCTGTCGGGCCCCGTCGGGCCATGTCGGGCTCTGTCGGGCTCTGTCGGGCCCTGTCGGGCTCTGTCGGGCTCTGTCGGGCTCTGTCGGGCTCTACTGGGCCCTGTCGGGCCCTGTCGGGCTCTGTCGGGCTCTGTCGGGCTCTGTCGGGCTCTGTCGGGCTCTACTGGGCTCTGTCGGGCCCTGTCGGGCCCTGTCGGGCTCTGTCGGGCCCTGTCGGGCCCTGTCGGGCTCTGTTGGGCTCTACTGGGCCCTGTCGGGCTCTGTCGGGCTCTGTCGGGCTCTACTGGGCTCTGTCGGGCTCTGTCGGGCTCTGTCGGGCTCTGTCGGGCTCTACTGGGCCCTGTCGGGCCCTGTCGGGCTCTGTCGGGCCCTGTCGGGCTCTGTCGGGCTCTGTCGGGCCCTGTCGGGCTCTGTCGGGCCCTGTCGGGCTCTGTCGGGCTCTGTCGTGCCCTGTCGGGCCCTGTCGGGCTCTGTCGGGCCCTGTCGGGCTCTGTCGGGCTCTACTGGGCCCTGTCGGGCCCTGTCGGGCCCTGTCGGGCTCTGTCGGGCTCTGTCGGGCTCTGTCGGGCTCTACTGGGCTCTGTCGGGCCCTGTCGGGCCCTGTCGGGCTCTGTCGGGCCCTGTCGGGCCCTGTCGGGCTCTGTCGGGCTCTGTCGGGCTCTGTCGGGCCCTGTCGGGCTCTACTGGGCTCTACTGGGCTCTGTCGGGCTCTGTCGGGCTCTACTGGGCCCTGTCGGGCCCTGTCGGGCTCTGTCGGGCCCTGTCGGGCTCTGTCGGGCTCTGTCGGGCTCTGTCGGGCTCTACTGGGCTCTACTGGGCTCTGTCGGGCTCTGTCGGGCTCTACTGGGCTCTGTCGGGCCCTGTCGGGCCCTGTCGGGCTCTGTCGGACTCTACTGGGCTCTGTCGGGCTCTGTCGGGCTCTGTCGGGCTCTGTCGGGCTCTACTGGGCCCTGTCGGGCCCTGTCGGGCTCTGTCGGGCTCTGTCGGGCCCTGTCGGGATCTGTCGGGCTCTGTCGGGCTCTGTCGGGCTCTACTGGGCTCTGTCGGGCTCTGTCAGGCTCTGTCGGGCTCTGTCGGGCTCTACTGGGCCCTGTCGGGCTCTGTCGGGCTCTGTCGGGCTCTGTCGGGCTCTGTCGGGCTCTACTGGGCCCTGTCGGGCCCTGTCGGGCTCTGTCGGGCTCTGTCGGGCCCTGTCGGGCTCTGTCGGGCTCTGTCGGGCCCTGTCGGGCTCTGTCGGGCTCTGACGGGCTCTGTCGGGCTCTGACGGGTTCTGTCGGGCTCTGTCGGGCTCTGTCGGGCTCTACTGGCCCTGTCGGGCCCCGTCGGGCCATGTCGGGCTCTGTCGGGCTCTGTCGGGCCCTGTCGGGCTCTGTCGGGCTCTGTCGGGCTCTGTCGGGCTCTACTGGGCCCTGTCGGGCCCTGTCGGGCTCTGTCGGGCTCTGTCGGGCTCTGTCGGGCTCTGTCGGGCTCTGTCGGGCTCTACTGGGCTCTGTCGGGCCCTGTCGGGCCCTGTCGGGCTCTGTCGGGCCCTGTCGGGCCCTGTCGGGCTCTGTCGGGCTCTGTTGGGCTCTACTGGGCCCTGTCGGGCTCTGTCGGGCTCTGTCGGGCTCTGTCGGGCCCTGTCGGGCTCTGTCGGGCTCTGTCGGGCCCTGTCGGGCTCTGTCGGGCTCTGTCGGGCTCTACTGGGCTCTGTCGGGCTCTGTCTGGCTCTGTCGGGCTCTGCCGGGCTCTACTGGGCCCTGTCGGGCCCTGTCGGGCTCTGTCGGGCCCTGTCGGGCTCTGTCGGGCTCTGTCGGGCCCTGTCGGGCCCTGTCGGGCTCTGTCGGGCTCTGTCGGGCTCTACTGGGCCCTGTCGGGCCCTGTCGGGCTCTGTCGGGCTCTGTCGGGTTCTGTCGGGCTCTGTCGGGCCCTGTCGGGCTCTGTCGGGCTCTGTCGGGCCCTGTCGGGCTCTGTCGGGCTCTGTCGGGCTCTACTGGGCTCTGTCGGGCTCTGTCGGGCTCTGTCGGGCTCTGTCGGGCTCTACTGGGCCCTGTCGGGCCCTGTCGGGCTCTGTCGGGCCCTGTCGGGCTCTGTCGGGCTCTGTCGGGCTCTGTCGGGCTCTACTGGGCCCTGTCGGGCCCTGTCGGGCTCTGTCGGGCTCTGTCGGGTTCTGTCGGGCTCTGTCGGGCTCTGTCGGGCTCTTCTGGGCCCTGTCGGGCCCTGTCGGGCTCTGTCGGGCTCTGTCGGGCTCTGTCGGGCTCTACTGGGCCCTGTCGGGCCCTGTCGGGCCCTGTCGGGCTCTGTCGGGCTCTGTCGGGCTCTGTCGGGCTCTACTGGGCTCTACTGGGCTCTGTCGGGCTCTGTCGGGCTCTACTGGGCCCTGTCGGGCCCTGTCGGGCCCTGACGGGCTCTGTCGGGCTCTACTGGGCTCTGTCGGGCCCTGTCGGGCCCTGTCGGGCTCTGTCGGGCTCTGTCGGGCCCTGTCGGGCTCTGTCGGGCTCTGTCGGGCTCTGTCGGGCTCTACTGGGCTCTACTGGGCTCTGTCGGGCTCTGTCGGGCTCTACTGGGCCCTGTCGGGCCCTGTCGGGCCCTGACGGGCTCTGTCGGGCTCTACTGGGCTCTGTCGGGCTCTGTCGGGCCCTGTCGGGCTCTGTCGGGCTCTACTGGGCCCTGTCGGGCTCTGTCGGGCCCTGTCGGGCTCTGTCGGGCTCTGTCGGGCTCTGTCGGGCTCTACTGGGCCCTGTCGGGCCCTGTCGGGCTCTGTCGGGCTCTGTCGGGCTCTGTCGGGCTCTACTGGGCTCTACTGGGCTCTGTCGGGCTCTGTCGGGCTCTGTCGGGCCCTGTCGGGCTCTGTCGGGCTCTGTCGTGCCCTGTCGGGCCCTGTCGGGTTCTGTCGGGCCCTGTCGGGCTCTGTCGGGCCCTGTCGGGCTCTGTCGGGCTCTACTGGGCCCTGTCGGGCCCTGTCGGGCCCTGTCGGGCTCTGTCGGGCTCTGTCGGGCCCTGTCGGGCTCTACTGGGCTCTACTGGGCTCTGTCGGGCTCTGTCGGGCTCTACTGGGCTCTGTCGGGCCCTGTCGGGCCCTGTCGGGCTCTGTCGGGCCCTGTCGGGCCCTGTCGGGCTCTGTCGGGCTCTGTCGGGCTCTGTCGGGCCCTGTCGGGCTCTACTGGGCTCTACTGGGCTCTGTCGGGCTCTGTCGGGCTCTACTGGGCCCTGTCGGGCCCTGTCGGGCTCTGTCGGGCCCTGTCGGGCCCTGTCGGGCTCTGTCGGGCCCTGTCGGGCTCTGTCGGGCTCTGTCGGGCTCTGTCGGGCTCTACTGGGCTCTACTGGGCTCTGTCGGGCTCTGTCGGGCTCTACTGGGCCCTGTCGGGCCCTGTCGGGCCCTGTCGGGCTCTGTCGGACTCTACTGGGCTCTGTCGGGCTCTGTCGGGCTCTGTCGGGCTCTGTCGGGCTCTACTGGGCTCTGTCGGGCTCTGTCGGGCTCTGTCGGGCTCTGTCGGGCTCTACTGGGCCCTGTCGGGCCCTGTCGGGCTCTGTCGGGCTCTGTCGGGCCCTGTCGGGATCTGTCGGGCTCTGTCGGGCTCTGTCGGGCTCTACTGGGCCCTGTCGGGTTCTGTCAGGCTCTGTCGGGCTCTGTCGGGCTCTACTGGGCCCTGTCGGGCTCTGTCGGGCTCTGTCGGGCTCTGTCGGGCTCTGTCGGGCTCTGTCGGGCTCTACTGGGCCCTGTCGGGCCCTGTCGGGCTCTGTCGGGCTCTGTCGGGCCCTGTCGGGCTCTGTCGGGCTCTGTCGGGCCCTGTCGGGCTCTGTCGGGCTCTGTCGGGCTCTGTCGGGCTCTGTCAGGCTCTGTCGGGCTCTGACGGGTTCTGTCGGGCTCTGTCGGGCTCTGTCGGGCTCTACTGGCCCTGTCGGGCCCCGTCGGGCCATGTCGGGCTCTGTCGGGCTCTGTCGGGCCCTGTCGGGCTCTGTCGGGCTCTGTCGGGCTCTGTCGGGCTCTACTGGGCCCTGTCGGGCCCTGTCGGGCTCTGTCGGGCTCTGTCGGGCTCTGTCGGGCTCTGTCGGGCTCTACTGGGCTCTGTCGGGCCCTGTCGGGCCCTGTCGGGCTCTGTCGGGCCCTGTCGGGCCCTGTCGGGCTCTGTCGGGCTCTGTCGGGCTCTACTGGGCCCTGTCGGGCTCTGTCGGGCTCTGTCGGGCTCTGTCGGGCCCTGTCGGGCTCTGTCGGGCTCTGTCGGGCTCTACTGGGCTCTGTCGGGCTCTGTCGGGCTCTGTCGGGCTCTGCCGGGCTCTACTGGGCCCTGTCGGGCCCTGTCGGGCTCTGTCGGGCCCTGTCGGGCTCTGTCGGGCTCTGTCGGGCCCTGTCGGGCCCTGTCGGGCTCTGTCGGGCTCTGTCGGGCTCTACTGGGCCCTGTCGGGCCCTGTCGGGCTCTGTCGGGCTCTGTCGGGTTCTGTCGGGCTCTGTCGGGCTCTGTCGGGCTCTTCTGGGCCCTGTCGGGCCCTGTCGGGCTCTGTCGGGCTCTGTCGGGCTCTGTCGGGCTCTACTGGGCCCTGTCGGGCCCTGTCGGGCCCTGTCGGGCTCTGTCGGGCTCTGTCGGGCTCTGTCGGGCTCTACTGGGCTCTACTGGGCTCTGTCGGGCTCTGTCGGGCTCTACTGGGCCCTGTCGGGCCCTGTCGGGCCCTGACGGGCTCTGTCGGGCTCTACTGGGCTCTGTCGGGCTCTGTCGGGCCCTGTCGGGCTCTGTCGGGCTCTGTCGGGCCCTGTCGGGCTCTGTCGGGCTCTGTCGGGCTCTGTCGGGCTCTACTGGGCTCTACTGGGCTCTGTCGGGCTCTGTCGGGCTCTACTGGGCCCTGTCGGGCCCTGTCGGGCCCTGACGGGCTCTGTCGGGCTCTACTGGGCTCTGTCGGTCTCTGTCGGGCCCTGTCGGGCTCTGTCGGGCTCTACTGGGCCCTGTCGGGCTCTGTCGGGCCCTGTCGGGCTCTGTCGGGCTCTGTCGGGCTCTGTCGGGCTCTACTGGGCCCTGTCGGGCCCTGTCGGGCTCTGTCGGGCTCTGTCGGGCTCTGTCGGGCTCTACTGGGCTCTACTGGGCTCTGTCGGGCTCTGTCGGGCTCTGTCGGGCCCTGTCGGGCTCTGTCGGGCTCTGTCGTGCCCTGTCGGGCCCTGTCGGGGTCTGTCGGGCCCTGTCGGGCTCTGTCGGGCCCTGTCGGGCTCTGTCGGGCTCTCCTGGCCCTGTCGGGCCCTGTCGGGCCCTGTCGGGCTCTGTCGGGCTCTGTCGGGCTCTGTCGGGCTCTACTGGGCTCTGTCGGGCCCTGTCGGGCCCTGTCGGGCTCTGTCGGGCCCTGTCGGGCCCTGTCGGGCTCTGTCGGGCTCTGTCGGGCTCTGTCGGGCCCTGTCGGGCTCTACTGGGCTCTACTGGGCTCTGTCGGGCTCTGTCGGGCTCTACTGGGCCCTGTCGGGCCCTGTCGGGCTCTGTCGGGCCCTGTCGGGCTCTGTCGGGCTCTGTCGGGCTCTGTCGGGCTCTACTGGGCTCTACTGGGCTCTGTCGGGCTCTGTCGGGCTCTACTGGGCCCTGTCGGGCCCTGTCGGGCCCTGTCGGGCTCTGTCGGACTCTACTGGGCTCTGTCGGGCTCTGTCGGGCTCTGTCGGGCTCTGTCGGGCTCTACTGGGCTCTGTCGGGCTCTGTCGGGCTCTGTCGGGCTCTGTCGGGCTCTACTGGGCGCTGTCGGGCCCTGTCGGGCTCTGTCGGGCTCTGTCGGGCCCTGTCGGGATCTGTCGGGCTCTGTCGGGCTCTGTCGGGCTCTACTGGGCTCTGTCGGGCTCTGTCAGGCTCTGTCGGGCTCTGTCGGGCTCTACTGGGCCCTGTCGGGCTCTGTCGGGCTCTGTCGGGCTCTGTCGGGCTCTGTCGGGCTCTACTGGGCCCTGTCGGGCCCTGTCGGGCTCTGTCGGGCTCTGTCGGGCCCTGTCGGGCTCTGTCGGGCTCTGTCGGGCTCTGTCGGGCTCTGTCAGGCTCTGTCGGGCTCTGACGGGTTCTGTCGGGCTCTGTCGGGCTCTGTCGGGCTCTACTGGCCCTGTCGGGCCCCGTCGGGCCATGTCGGGCTCTGTCGGGCTCTGTCGGGCCCTGTCGGGCTCTGTCGGGCTCTGTCGGGCTCTGTCGGGCTCTACTGGGCCCTGTCGGGCCCTGTCGGGCTCTGTTGGGCTCTGTCGGGCTCTGTCGGGCTCTGTCGGGCTCTACTGGGCTCTGTCGGGCCCTGTCGGGCCCTGTCGGGCTCTGTCGGGCCCTGTCGGGCCCTGTCGGGCTCTGTCGGGCTCTGTCGGGCTCTACTGGGCCCTGTCGGGCTCTGTCGGGCTCTGTCGGGCTCTGTCGGGCCCTGTCGGGCTCTGTCGGGCTCTGTCGGGCCCTGTCGGGCTCTGTCGGGCTCTACTGGGCTCTGTCGGGCTCTGTCGGGCTCTGTCGGGCTCTGCCGGGCTCTACTGGGCCCTGTCGGGCCCTGTCGGGCTCTGTCGGGCCCTGTCGGGCTCTGTCGGGCTCTGTCGGGCCCTGTCGGGCCCTGTCGGGCTCTGTCGGGCTCTCTCGGGCTCTACTGGGCCCTGTCGGGCCCTGTCGGGCTCTGTCGGGCTCTGTCGGGTTCTGTCGGGCTCTGTCGGGCTCTGTCGGGCTCTTCTGGGCCCTGTCGGGCCCTGTCGGGCTCTGTCGGGCTCTGTCGGGCTCTGTCGGGCTCTACTGGGCCATGTCGGGCCCTGTCGGGCCCTGTCGGGCTCTGTCGGGCTCTGTCGGGCTCTGTCGGGCTCTACTGGGCTCTCCTGGGCTCTGTCGGGCTCTGTCGGGCTCTACTGGGCCCTGTCGGGCCCTGTCGGGCCCTGACGGGCTCTGTCGGGCTCTACTGGGCTCTGTCGGGCTCTGTCGGGCCCTGTCGGGCTCTGTCGGGCTCTGTCGGGCCCTGTCGGGCTCTGTCGGGCTCTGTCGGGCTCTGTCGGGCTCTACTGGGCTCTACTGGGCTCTGTCGGGCTCTGTCGGGCTCTACTGGGCCCTGTCGGGCCCTGTCGGGCCCTGACGGGCTCTGTCGGGCTCTACTGGGCTCTGTCGGGCTCTGTCGGGCCCTGACGGGCTCTGTCGGGCTCTACTGGGCCCTGTCGGGCTCTGTCGGGCCCTGTCGGGCTCTGTCGGGCTCTGTCGGGCTCTGTCGGGCTCTACTGGGCCCTGTCGGGCCCTGTCGGGCTCTGTCGGGCTCTGTCGGGCTCTGTCGGGCTCTACTGGGCTCTACTGGGCTCTGTCGGGCTCTGTCGGGCTCTGTCGGGCCCTGTCGGGCTCTGTCGGGCTCTGTCGTGCCCTGTCGGGCCCTGTCGGGCTCTGTCGGGCCCTGTCGGGCTCTGTCGGGCCCTGTCGGGCTCTGTCGGGCTCTACTGGGCCCTGTCGGGCCCTGTCGGGCCCTGTCGGGCTCTGTCGGGCTCTGTCGGGCTCTGTCGGGCTCTACTGGGCTCTGTCGGGCCCTGTCGGGCCCTGTCGGGCTCTGTCGGGCCCTGTCGGGCCCTGTCGGGCTCTGTCGGGCTCTGTCGGGCTCTGTCGGGCCCTGTCGGGCTCTACTGGGCTCTACTGGGCTCTGTCGGGCTCTGTCGGGCTCTACTGGGCCCTGTCGGGCCCTGTCGGGCTCTGTCGGGCCCTGTCGGGCCCTGTCGGGCTCTGTCGGGCCCTGTCGGGCTCTGTCGGGCTCTGTCGGGCTCTGTCGGGCTCTACTGGGCTCTACTGGGCTCTGTCGGGCTCTGTCGGGCTCTACTGGGCCCTGTCGGGCCCTGTTGGGCCCTGTCGGGCTCTGTCGGACTCTACTGGGCTCTGTCGGGCTCTGTCGGGCTCTGTCGGGCTCTGTCGGGCTCTACTGGGCTCTGTCGGGCTCTGTCGGGCTCTGTCGGGCTCTGTCGGGCTCTACTGGGCCCTGTCGGGCCCTGTCGGGCTCTGTCGGGCTCTGTCGGGCCCTGTCGGGATCTGTCGGGCTCTGTCGGGCTCTGTCGGGCTCTACTGGGCTCTGTCGGGCTCTGTCAGGCTCTGTCGGGCTCTGTCGGGCTCTACTGGGCCCTGTCGGGCTCTGTCGGGCTCTGTCGGGCTCTGTCGGGCTCTGTCGGGCTCTACTGGGCCCTGTCGGGCCCTGTCGGGCTCTGTCGGGCTCTGTCGGGCCCTGTCGGGCTCTGTCGGGCTCTGTCGGGCCCTGTCGGGCCCTGTCGGGCTCTGTCGGGCTCTGTCGGGCTCTGTCGGGCTCTGTCGGGCTCTACTGGGCCCTGTCGGGCTCTGTCGGGCTCTGTCGGGCTCTGTCGGGCTCTGTCAGGCTCTGTCGGGCTCTGTCGGGCTCTGTCGGGCTCTACTGGGCCCTGTCGGGCCCTGTCGGGCTCTGTCGGGCTCTACTGGGCCCTGTCGGGCGCTGTCGGGCTCTGTCGGGCTGTGTCGGGCTCTGTCGGGCCCTGTCGGGCTCTGTCGGGCTCTGTCGGGCTCTGTCGGGCTCTACTGGGCCCTGTCGGGTTCTGTCGGGCTCTGTCGGGCTCTGTCGGGCTCTACTAGGCCCTGTCGGGCCCTGTCGGGATCTGTCGGGCTCTGTCGGGCTCTCTCGGGCCCTGTCGGGCTCTGTCGGGCCCTGTCGGGCTCTGTCGGGCTCTCTCGGGCTCTGTCGGGCTCTACTGGGCCCTGTCGGGCTCTGTCGGGCTCTGTCGGGCCCTGTCGGGCTCTGTCGGGCTCTGTCGGGCTCTGTCGGGCTCTACTGGGCCCTGTCGGACTCTGTCGGGCTCTGTCGGGCTCTGTCGGGCTCTGACGGGTTCTGTCGGGCTCTGTCGGGCTCTGTCGGGCTCTACTGGGCCCTGTCGGGCTCTGTCGGGCTCTGTCGGGCTCTGTCGGGCTCTGTCGGGCTCTACTGGGCCCTGTCGGGCCCTGTCGGGCCCTGTCGGGCCCTGTCGGGCTCTGTCGGGCCCTGTCGGGCCCTGTCGGGCTCTGTCGGGCTCTGTCGGGCTCTGTCGGGCCCTGTCGGGCTCTGTCGGGCTCTGTCGGGCCCTGTCGGGCCCTGTCGGGCTCTGTCGGGCTCTGTCGGGCTCTGTCGGGCTCTACTGGGCCCTGTCGGGCTCTGTCGGGCTCTGTCGGGCCCTGTCGGGCTCTGTCGGGCTCTGTCGGGCCCTGTCGGGCTCTGTCGGGCTCTGTCGGGCTCTGTCGGGCTCTACTGGGCTCTGTGGGGCTCTGTCAGGCTCTGTCGGGCTCTGTCGGGCTCTACTGGGCCCTGTCGGGCTCTGTCGGGCTCTGTCAGGCTCTGTCGGGCTCTGTTGGGCCCTGTCGGGCCCTGTCGGGCCCTGTCGGGCTCTGTCGGGCTCTGTCGGGCTCTGTCGGGCTCTACTGGGCTCTGTCGGGCCCTGTCGGGCCCTGTCTGGCTCTGTCGGGCCCTGTCGGGCTCTGTCGGGCTCTACTGGGCCCTGTCGGTCCCTATCGGGCTCTGTCGGGCTCTGTTGGGCCCTGTCGTGCTCTACTGCGCCCTGTCGGGCGCTGTCGGGCTCTGTCGGGCTCTGTCGGGCTCTGTCGGGCCCTGTCGGGCTCTGTCGGGCTCTGTCGGGCTCTGTCGGGCTCTACTGGGCCCTGTCGGGTTCTGTCGGGCTCTGTCGGGCTCTACTAGGCCCTGTCGGGCCCTGTCGGGATCTGTCGGGCTCTGTCGGGCTCTCTCGGGCCCTGTCGGGCTCTGTCGGGCCCTGTCGGGTTCTGTCGGGCTCTCTCGGGCTCTGTCGGGCTCTACTGGGCCCTGTCGGGCTCTGTCGGGCTCTCTCGGGCTCTGTCGGGCCCTGTCGGGCTCTGTCGGGCTCTGTCGGGCTCTGTCGGGCTCTACTGGGCCCTGTCGGACTCTGTCGGGCTCTGTCGGGCTCTGTCGGGCTCTACTGGGCCCTGTCGGACTCTGTCGGGCTCTGTCGGGCTCTGACGGGTTCTGTCGGGCTCTGTCGGGCTCTGTCGGGCTCTACTGGGCCCTGTCGGGCTCTGTCGGGCTCTGTCGGGCTCTGTCGGGCTCTACTGGGCCCTGTCGGGCCCTGTCGGGCTCTGTCGGGCTCTGTCGGGCTCTGTCGGGCTCTACTGGGCTCTGTCGGGCCCTGTCGGGCCCTGTCGGGCTCTGTCGGGCCCTGTCGGGCTCTGTCGGGCTCTGTCGGGCCCTGTCGGGCTCTGTCGGGCTCTGTCGGGCCCTGTCGGGCTCTGTCGGGCTCTGTCGGGCCCTGTAGGGCTCTGTCGGGCTCTGTCGGGCCCTGTCGGGCTCTGTCGGGCCCTGTCGGGCTCTACTGGGCTCTGTCGGGCCCTGTCGGGCCCTGTCGGGCTCTGTCAGGCTCTGTCGGGCCCTGTCGGGCTCTGTCGGGCTCTGTCGGGCTCTGTCGGGCTCTACTGGGCCCTGTCGGGCCCTGTCGGGCTCTGTCGGGCTCTGTCGGGCTCTGTCGGGCTCAACTGGTCTCTGTCGTGCTCTGTCGGGTTCTGTCGGGCTCTGTCGGGCTCTGTCGGGCTCTGTCGGGCTCTACTGGGCTCTACTGGGCTCTGTCGGGCTCTGTCGGGATCTACTGGGCCCTGTCGGGCTCTGTCGGGCTCTGTCGGGCTCTGTCGGGCTCTGTCGGGTTCTGTCGGGCTCTGTCGGGCACTTTCGGACTCTTCTGGGCCCTGTCGGGCCCTGTCGGGCTCTGTCGGGCTCTGTCGGGCTCTGTCGGGCTCTACTGGGCCCTGTCGGGCCCTGTCGGGCCCTGTCGGGCTCTGTCGGGTTCTGTCGGGCTCTGTCGGGCTCTGTCGGGCTCTGTCGGGCTCTACTGGGCCCTGTCGGGCCCTGTCGGGCCCTGTCGGGCTCTGTCGGGCCCTGTCGGGCTCTGTCGGGCTCTGTCGGGCTCTGTCGGGCTCTGTCGGGCTCTACTGGGCTCTGTCGGGCTCTGTCGGGCTCTGTCGGGCCCTGTCGGGCTCTGTCGGGCTCTGTCGGGCCCTGTCGGGCTCTGTCGGGCTCTGTCGGGCTCTACTGGGCTCTGTCGGGCTCTGTCGGTCTCTACTGGGCCCTGTCGGGCTCTGTCGGGCCCTGTCGGGCTCTGTCGGGCTCTGTCGGGCTCTGTCGGGCTGTGTCGGGCTCTGTCGGGCTCTACTGGGCTCTACTGGGCTCTGTCGGGCTCTGTCGGGCTCTGTCGGGCTCTGTCGGGCTGTGTCGGGCACTGTCGGGCTCTACTGGGCCCTGTCGGGCCCTGTCGGGCTCTGTCGGGCTCTGTCGGGCTCTGTCGGGCTCTACTGGGCCCTGTCGGGCCCTGTCGGGCTCTGTCGGGCTCTGTCGGGCTCTGTCGGGCTCTACTGGGGTCTACTGGGCTCTGTCGGGCTCTGTCGGGTTCTGTCGGGCTCTGTCGGGCTCTATCGGGCCCTGTCGGGCCCTGTCGGGCTCTGTCGGGCTCTGTCGTGCCCTGTCGGGCCCTGTCGGGCCCTGTCGGGCCCTGTCGGGCTCTGTCGGGCTCTGTCGGGCCCTGTCGGGCTCTGTCGGGCTCTACTGGGCCCTGTCGGGCCCTGTCGGGCCCTGTCGGGCTCTGTCGGGCCCTGTCGGGCTCTGTCGGGCTCTGTCGGGCTCTACTGGGCTCTGTCGGGCTCTGTCGGGCTCTGTCGGGCCCTGTCGGGCTCTGTCGGGCTCTGTCGGGCCCTGTCGGGCTCTGTCGGGCTCTGTCGGGCTCTACTGGGCTCTGTCGGGCTCTGTCGGTCTCTACTGGGCCCTGTCGGGCTCTGTCGGGCCCTGTCGGGCTCTGTCGGGCTCTGTCGGGCCCCGTCGGGCTCTGTCGGGCTCTGTCGGGCTCTGTCGGGCTCTACTGGGCTCTGTCGGGTTCTACTGGGCTCTACTGGGCCCTGTCGGGCTCTGTCGGGCTCTGTCGGGCTCTGTCGGGCACTGTCGGGCCCTGTCGGGCTCTGTCGGGCTCTGTCGGGCCCTGTCGGGCTCTGTCGGGCTCTGTCGGGCTCTGTCGGGCTCTACTGGGCCCGACAGGGCTCTGTCGGGCTCTGTCGGGCTCTGTCGGGCCCTGTCAGGCTCTGTCGGGCTCTGTCGGGCCCTGTCGGGCTCTGTCGGGCTCTACTGGGCCCTGTCGGGCCCTGTCAGGCTCTGTCGGGCTCTGTCGGGCCCTGTCGGGCTCTGTCGGGCTCTGTCGGGCTGTGTCGGGCTCTGTCGGGCTCTACTGGGCTCTACTGGGCTCTGTCGGGCTCTGTCGGGCTCTGTCGGGCACTGTCGGGCTCTACTGGGCCCTGTCGGGCCCTGTCGGGCTCTGTCGGGCTCTGTCGGGCTCTGTCGGGCTCTACTGGGCCCTGTCGGGCCCTGTCGGGCTCTGTCGGGCTCTGTCGGGCTCTGTCGGGCTCTACTGGGGTCTACTGGGCTCTGTCGGGCTCTGTCGGGTTCTGTCGGGCTCTGTCGGGCTCTATCGGGCCCTGTCGGGCCCTGTCGGGCTCTGTCGGGCTCTGTCGTGCCCTGTCGGGCCCTGTCGGGCCCTGTCGGGCCCTGTCGGGCTCTGTCGGGCTCTGTCGGGCCCTGTCGGGCTCTGTCGGGCTCTACTGGGCCCTGTCGGGCCCTGTCGGGCCCTGTCGGGCTCTGTCGGGCTCTGTCGGGCTCTGTCGGGCTCTACTGGGCTCTGTCGGGCCCTGTCGGGCTCTGTCGGGATCTACTGGGCTCTGTCGGGCTCTGTCGGGCTCTGTCGGGATCTACTGGGCTCTGTCGGGCTCTGTCGGGCTCTGTCGGGCTCTGTCGGGCTCTACTGGGCCCTGTCGGGCTCTGTCGGGCCCTGTCGGGCCCTGTCGGGCCCTTTCGGGCTCTGTCGGGCTCTGTCGGGCTCTACTGGGCTCTGTCGGGCCCTTTCGGGCTCTGTCGGGCTCTGTCGGGCTCTGTGGGGCCCTGTCGGGCTCTGTCGGGCCCTGTCGGGCCCTGTCGGGCTCTGTCGGGCTCTGTCGGGCCCTGTCGGGCTCTGTCGGGCTCTGTCGGGCTCTGTCGGGCTCTACTGAGCCCTGTCGGGCTCTGTCGGGCTCTGTCGGGCCCTGTCGGGCTCTGTCGGGCTCTGTCGGGCCCTGTCGGGCTCTGTCGGGCTCTACTGGGCCCTGTCGGGCCTTGTCGGGCCCTGTCGGGCTCTGTCGGGCTCTGTCGGTCTCTACTGGGCTCTACTGGGCTCTGTCGGGCTCTACTGGGCCCTGTCGGGCCCTGTCGGGCTCTGTCGGGCTCTGTCGGGCTCTGTCGTGCCCTGTCGGGCTCTGTCGGGCTCTGTCGGGCTCTGTCGGGCCCTGTCGGGCCCTGTCGGGCTCTGTCGGGCCCTGTCGGGCTCTGTCGGGCTCTATCGGGCCCTGTCGGGCCCTGTCGGGCTCTGTCGGGCTCTGTCGGGCTCTGTCGGGCCCTGTCGGGCTCTGTCGGGCTCTGTCGGGCTCTGTCGGGCTCTACTGGGCCCTGTCGGGCTCTGTCGGGCTCTGTCGGGCTCTACTGGGCTCTGTCGGGCCCTGTCGGGCCCTGTCGGGCCCTGTCGGGCTCTGTCGGGCCCTGTCGGGCCCTGTCGGGCTCTTTCGGGCTCTGTCGGGCCCTGTCGGGCTCTGTCGGGCTCTGTCGGGCCCTGTCGGGCTCTGTCGGGCTCTGTCGGGCTCTGTCGGGCTCTACTGGACTCTGTCGGTCTCTGTCGGGCTCTGTCGGGCTCTGTCGGGCTCTACTGGGCCCTGTTGGGCTCTGTCGGGCTCTGTCGGGCTCTGTCGGGCTCTGTCGGGCCCTGTCAGGCCTTGTCGGGCTCTGTCGGGCTCTACTGGGCCCTGTCGGGCTCTGTCGGGCCCTGTCGGGCTCTGTCGGGCTCTGTCGGCCTCTGTCGGGCCCTGTCAGGACCTGTCGGGCTCTGTCGGGCTCTGTCGGGCTCTACTGGGCTCTGTCGGGCTCTACTGGGCTCTACTGGGCCCTGTCGGGCTCTGTCGGGCTCTGTCGGGCTCTGTCGGGCTCTGTCGGGCTCTACTGGGCTCTGTCGGGCTCTGTCGGGCCCTGTCGGGCTCTGTCGGGCTCTGTCGGGCCCTGTCGGGCTCTGTCGGGCTCTGTCGGGCTCTACTGGGCCCTGTCGGGCTCTGTCGGGCTCTGTCGGGCTCTGTCGGGCCCTGTCGGGCTCTGTCGGGCTCTACTGGGCCCTGTCGGGCCCTGTCGGGCTCTACTGGGCTCTACTGGGCTCTGTCGGGCTCTGTCGGGCTCTACTGGGCCCTGTTGGGCCCTGTCGGGCCCTGTCGGGCCCTGTCGGGCTCTGTCGGGCCCTGTCGGGCCCTGTCGGGCCATGTCGGGCTCTGTCGGGCTCTGTCGGGCCCTGTCGGGCTCTGTCGGGCTCTGTCGGGCTCTACTGGGCTCTACTGGGCCCTGTCGGGCTCTGTCGGGCTCTACTGGGCCCTGTCGGGCCCTGTCGGGCCCTGTCGGGCTCTGTCGGGCTCTGTCGGGCCCTGTCGGGCTCTACTGGGCCCTGTCGGGCGCTGTCGGGCTCTGTCGGGCTCTGTCGGGCTCTGTCGGGCCCTGTCGGGCCCTGTCGGGCTCTGTCGGGCTCTGTCGGGCTCTGTCGGGCCCTGTCGGGCTCTACTGGGCCCTGTCGGGCGCTGTCGGGCTCTGTCGGGCTCTGTCGGGCTCTGTCGGGCCCTGTCGGGCTCTGTCGGGCTCTGTCGGGCTCTACTGGGCCCTGTCGGGTTCTGTCGGGCTCTGTCGGGCTCTGTCGGGCTCTACTGGGCCCTGTCGGGCGTGTCGGGCCCTGTCGGGATCTGTCGGGCTCTGTCGGGCTCTGTCGGGCCCTGTCGGGCTCTGTCGGGCTCTGTCGGGCTCTACTGGGCCCTGTCGGGCTCTGTCGGGCTCTGTCGGGCTCTGTCGGGCCCTGTCGGGCTCTGTCGGGCTCTGTCGGGCTCTGTCGGGCTCTACTGGGCCCTGTTGGACTCTGTCGGGCTCTGTCGGGCTCTGTCGGGCTCTGTCGGGCTCTGACGGGTTCTGTCGGGCTCTGTCGGGCTCTGTCGGGCTCTACTGGCCCTGTCGGGCCCCGTCGGGCCATGTCGGGCTCTGTCGGGCTCTGTCGGGCCCTGTCGGGCTCTGTCGGGCTCTGTCGGGCTCTGTCGGGCTCTACTGGGCCCTGTCGGGCCCTGTCGGGCTCTGTCGGGCTCTGTCGGGCTCTACTGGGCTCTGTCGGGCCCTGTCGGGCCCTGTCGGGCTCTGTCGGGCCCTGTCGGGCCCTGTCGGGCTCTGTCGGGCTCTGTCGGGCTCTACTGGGCCCTGTCGGGCTCTGTCGGGCTCTGTCGGGCTCTGTCGGGCCCTGTCGGGCTCTGTCGGGCTCTGTCGGGCCCTGTCGGGCTCTGTCGGGCTCTGTCGGGCTCTACTGGGCTCTGTCGGGCTCTGTCGGGCTCTGTCGGGCTCTGTCGGGCTCTACTGGGCTCTGTCGGGCCCTGTCGGGCTCTGTCGGGCTCTGTCGGGCTCTGTCGGGCCCTGTCGGGCCCTGTCGGGCTCTGTCGGGCTCTGTCGGGCTCTACTGGGCCCTGTCGGGCCCTGTCGGGCCCTGTCGGGCTCTGTCGGGTTCTGTCGGGCTCTGTCGGGCTCTGTCGGGCTCTTCTGGGCCCTGTCGGGTTCTGTCGGGCTCTGTCGGGCTCTACTGGGCTCTGTCGGGCCCTGTCGGGCTCTGTCGGGCTCTGTCGGGCCCTGTCGGGCCCTGTCGGGCCCTGTCGGGCTCTGTCGGGCTCTGTCGGGCTCTGTCGGGCTCTACTGGGCCCTGTCGGGCCCTGTCGGGCTCTGTCGGGCTCTGTCGGGCTCTGTCGGGCTCTACTGGGCCCTGTCGGGCCCTGTCGGGCTCTGTCGGGCTCTGTCGGGCTCTGTCGGGCTCTACTGGGCTCTACTGGGCTCTGTCGGCCTCTGTCGGGCTCTGTCGGGCTCTGTCGGGCCCTGTCGGGCTCTGTCGGGCTCTGTCGTGCCCTGTCGGGCCCTGTCGGGCTCTGTCGGGCCCTGTCGGGCTCTGTCGGGCCCTGTCGGGCTCTGTCGGGCTCTGTCGGGCTCTGTCGGGCTCTACTGGGCTCTGTCGGGCCCTGTCGGGCCCTGTCGGGCTCTGTCGGGCTCTGTCGGGCCCTGTCGGGCTCTGTCGGGCTCTGTCGGGCTCTACTGGGCTCTGTCGGGCCCTGTCGGGCCCTGTCGGGCTCTGTCGGGCCCTGTCGGGCCCTGTCGGGCTCTGTCGGGCTCTGTCGGGCTCTACTGGGCCCTGTCGGGCTCTGTCGGGCTCTGTCGGGCCCTGTCGGGCTCTGTCGGGCTCTGTCGGGCCCTGTCGGGCTCTGTCGGGCTCTGTCGGGCTCTACTGGGCTCTGTCGGGCTCTGTCGGGCTCTGTCGGGCTCTGTCGGGCTCTACTGGGCTCTGTCGGGCCCTGTCGGGCTCTGTCGGGCTCTGTCGGGCTCTGTCGGGCCCTGTCGGGCCCTGTCGGGCTCTGTCGGGCTCTGTCGGGCTCTACTGGGCCCTGTCGGGCCCTGTCGGGCTCTGTCGGGCTCTGTCGGGCTCTGTCGGGTTCTGTCGGGCTCTGTCGGGCTCTGTCGGGCTCTTCTGGGCCCTGTCGGGTTCTGTCGGGCTCTGTCGGGCTCTGTCGGGCTCTGTCGGGCTCTACTGGGCTCTGTCGGGCCCTGTCGGGCTCTGTCGGGCTCTGTCGGGCTCTGTCGGGCCCTGTCGGGCCCTGTCGGGCCCTGTCGGGCTCTGTCGGGCTCTGTCGGGCTCTGTCGGGCTCTACTGGGCCCTGTCGGGCCCTGTCGGGCTCTGTCGGGCTCTGTCGGGCTCTGTCGGGCTCTACTGGGCCCTGTCGGGCCCTGTCGGGCTCTGTCGGGCTCTGTCGGGCTCTGTCGGGCTCTACTGGGCTCTACTGGGCTCTGTCGGGCTCTGTCGGGCTCTGTCGGGCTCTGTCGGGCCCTGTCGGGCTCTGTCGGGCTCTGTCGTGCCCTGTCGGGCCCTGTCGGGCTCTGTCGGGCCCTGTCGGGCTCTGTCGGGCTCTGTCGGGCTCTGTCGGGCTCTACTGGGCTCTGTCGGGCCCTGTCGGGCCCTGTCGGGCTCTGTCGGGCTCTGTCGGGCCCTGTCGGGCTCTGTCGGGCTCTGTCGGGCTCTACTGGGCTCTGTCGGGCTCTGTCGGGGTCTACTGGGCCCTGTCGGGCTCTGTCGGGCTCTGTCGGGCCCTGTCGGGCCCTGTCGGGCTCTGTCGGGCTCTGTCGGGCTCTACTGGGCTCTGTCGGGCTCTGTCGGGCTCTGTCGGGCTCTGTTGGGCTCTACTGGGCCCTGTCGGGCTCTGTCGGGCTCTGTGGGGCCCTGTTGGGCTCTGTCGGGCCCTGTCGGGCTTTGTCGGGCCCTGTCGGGCCCTGTCGGGCTCTGTCGGGCTCTGTCGGGCTCTGCTGGGCTCTGTCGGGCTCTGTCGGGCTCTGTCGGGCCCTGTCGGGCTCTGTCGGGCTCTGTCGGGCCCTGTCGGGCTCTGTCGGGCTCTACTGGGCCCTGTCGGGCCCTGTCGGGCCCTGTCGGGCCCTGTCGGGCTCTGTCGGGCCCTGTCGGGCCCTGTCGGGCCCTGTCGGGCTCTGTCGGGCCCTGTCGGGCCCTGTCGGGCTCTGTCGGGCTCTGTCGGGCTCTATCGGGCTCTACTGGGCCCTGTCGGGCCCTGTCGGGCCCTGTCGGGCCCTGTCGGGCTCTGTCGTGCCCTGTCGGGCTCTGTCGGGCTCTGTCGGGCCCTGTCGGGCCCTGTCGGGCTCTGCCGGGCTCTGTCGGGCTCTACTGGGCCCTGTCGGGCTCTGTCGGGCTCTGTCGGGCTCTGTCGGGCTCTGTCGGGCTCTACTGGGCCCTGTCGGGCTCTGTCGGACTCTGTCGGGCCCTGTCGGGCCCTGTCGGGCTCTGTCAGGCTTTGTCGGGCTCTGTCGGGCTCTACTGGGCCCTGTCGGGCTCTGTCGGGCTCAGTCGGGCTCTGTCGGGCCCTGTCGGGCTCTGTCGGGCCCTGTCGGGCTCTGTCGGGCTCTGTCGGGCTCTGTCGGGCTCTACTGGGCTCTGTCGGGCTCTGTTGGGCTCTGTCGGGCTCTGTCGGGCTCTACTGGGCCCTGTCGGGCTCTGTCGGGCTCTGTCGGGCCCTGTCGGGCTCTGTCGGGCTCTGTCGGGCCCTGTCGGGCCCTGTCGGGCTCTGTCGGGCTCTGTCGGGCTCTGTCGGGCTCTACTGGGCTCTGTCGGGCTCTACTGGTCTCTACTGGGCCCTGTCGGGCTCTGTCGGGCTCTGTCGGGCTCTACTGGGCTCTGTCGGGCCCTGTCGGGCCCTGTCGGGCTCTGTCAGGCTCTGTCGGGCCCTGTCGGGCTCTGTCGGGCTCTGTCGGGCTCTGTCGGGCTCTACTGGGCTCTGTCGGGCTCTGTCGGGCTCTGTCGGGCTCTGTCGGGCTCAACTGGTCTCTGTCTGGCTCTGTCGGGTTCTGTCGGGCTCTGTCGGGCTCTGTCGGGCTCTGTCGGGCTCTACTGGGCTCTACTGGGCTCTGTTGGGCTCTGTCGTGCTCTACTGGGCCCTGTCGGGCTCTGTCGGGCTCTGTCGGGCTCTGTCGGGTTCTGTCGGGCTCTGTCGGGCTCTGTCGGGCTCTTCTGGGCCCTGTCGGGCTCTGTCGGGTTCTGTCGGGCTCTGTCGGGCTCTGTCGGGCTCTGTCGGGCTCTACTGGGCTCTGTCGGGCTCTGTCGGGTTCTGTCGGGCTCTGTCGGGCCCTGTCGGGCCCTGTCGGGCTCTGTCGGGCTCTGTCGGGATCTGTCGGGCTCTGTCGGGCTCTACTGGGCCCTGTCGGGCCCTGTCGGGCCCTGTCGGGCTCTGTCGGGCTCTGTCGGGCCCTGTCGGGCTCTGTCGGGCTCTGTCGGGCTCTGTCGGGCTCTGTCGGGCTCTACTGGGCCCTGTCGGGCCCTGTCGGGCTCTGTCGGGCTCTGTCGGGCTCTACTGGGCTCTGTCGGGCCCTGTCGGGCCCTGTCGGGCTCTGTCGGGCCCTGTCGGGCCCTGTCGGGCTCTGTCGGGCTCTGTCGGGCTCTACTGGGCCCTGTCGGGCTCTGTCGGGCTCTGTCGGGCTCTGTCGGGCCCTGTCGGGCTCTGTCGGGCTCTGTCGGGCCCTGTCGGGCTCTGTCGGGCTCTGTCGGGCTCTACTGGGCTCTGTCGGGCTCTGTCGGGCTCTGTCGGGCTCTGTCGGGCTCTACTGGGCTCTGTCGGGCCCTGTCGGGCTCTGTCGGGCTCTGTCGGGCTCTGTCGGGCCCTGTCGGGCCCTGTCGGGCTCTGTCGGGCTCTGTCGGGCTCTACTGGGCCCTGTCGGGCTCTGTCGGGCCCTGTCGGGCTCTGTCGGGCTCTGTCGGGCTCTGTCGGGCTCTGTCGGGCTCTGTCGGGCTCTGTCGGGCTCTTCTGGGCCCTGTCGGGTTCTGTCGGGCTCTGTCGGGCTCTGTCGGGCTCTGTCGGGCTCTACTGGGCTCTGTCGGGCCCTGTCGGGCTCTGTCGGGCTCTGTCGGGCTCTGTCGGGCCCTGTCGGGCCCTGTCGGGCCCTGTCGGGCTCTGTCGGGCCCTGTCGGGCTCTGTCGGGCTCTGTCGGGCTCTGTCGGGCTCTACTGGGCCCTGTCGGGCCCTGTCGGGCTCTGTCGGGCTCTGTCGGGCTCTGTCGGGCTCTACTGGGCCCTGTCGGGCCCTGTCGGGCTCTGTCGGGCTCTGTCGGGCTCTGTCGGGCTCTACTGGGCTCTACTGGGCTCTGTCGGGCTCTGTCGGGCTCTGTCGGGCTCTGTCGGGCCCTGTCGGGCTCTGTCGGGCTCTGTCGTGCCCTGTCGGGCCCTGTCGGGCTCTGTCGGGCCCTGTCGGGCTCTGTCGGGCCCTGTCGGGCTCTGTCGGGCTCTGTCGGGCTCTGTCGGGCTCTACTGGGCTCTGTCGGGCCCTGTCGGGCCCTGTCGGGCTCTGTCGGGCTCTGTCGGGCCCTGTCGGGCTCTGTCGGGCTCTGTCGGGCTCTACTGGGCTCTGTCGGGCTCTGTCGGGCTCTACTGGGCCCTGTCGGGCTCTGTCGGGCTCTGTCGGGCCCTGTCGGGCCCTGTCGGGCTCTGTCGGGCTCTGTCGGGCTCTACTGGGCTCTGTCAGGCTCTGTCGGGCTCTGTCGGGCTCTGTTGGGCTCTACTGGGCCCTGTCGGGCTCTGTCGGGCTCTGTGGGGCCCTGTTGGGCTCTGTCGGGCCCTGTCGGGCTTTGTCGGGCCCTGTCGGGCCCTGTCGGGCTCTGTCGGGCCCTGTCGGGCTCTGTCGGGCTCTGTCGGGCTCTGCTGGGCTCTGTCGGGCTCTGTCGGGCTCTGTCGGGCCCTGTCGGGCTCTGTCGGGCCCTGTCGGGCCCTGTCGGGCTCTGTCGGGCTCTATCGGGCCCTGTCGGGCCCTGTCGGGCCCTGTCGGGCCCTGTCGGGCTCTGTCGGGCCCTGTCGGGCCCTGTCGGGCTCTGTCGGGCTCTGTCGGGCTCTATCGGGCTCTACTGGGCCCTGTCGGGCCCTGTCGGGCCCTGTCGGGCCCTGTCGGGCTCTGTCGTGCCCTGTCGGGCTCTGTCGGGCTCTGTCGGGCCCTGTCGGGCCCTGTCGGGCTCTGCCGGGCTCTGTCGGGCTCTACTGGGCCCTGTCGGGCTCTGTCGGGCTCTGTCGGGCTCTGTCGGGCTCTGTCGGGCTCTACTGGGCCCTGTCGGGCTCTGTCGGACTCTGTCGGGCCCTGTCGGGCCCTGTCGGGCTCTGTCAGGCTTTGTCGGGCTCTGTCGGGCTCTACTGGGCCCTGTCGGGCTCTGTCGGGCTCAGTCGGGCTCTGTCGGGCCCTGTCGGGCTCTGTCGGGCTCTGTCGGGCCCTGTCGGGCTCTGTCGGGCTCTGTCGGGCTCTGTCGGGCTCTACTGGGCTCTGTCGGGGTCTGTTGGGCTCTGTCGGGCTCTGTCGGGCTCTACTGGGCCCTGTCGGGCTCTGTCGGGCTCTGTCGGGCCCTGTCGGGCTCTGTCGGGCTCTGTCGGGCCCTGTCGGGCCCTGTCGGGCTCTGTCGGGCTCTGTCGGGCTCTGTCGGGCTCTACTGGGCTCTGTCGGGCTCTACTGGTCTCTACTGGGCCCTGTCGGGCTCTGTCGGGCTCTGTCGGGCTCTACTGGGCTCTGTCGGGCCCTGTCGGGCCCTGTCGGGCTCTGTCAGGCTCTGTCGGGCCCTGTCGGGCTCTGTCGGGCTCTGTCGGGCTCTGTCGGGCTCTACTGGGCTCTGTCGGGCTCTGTCGGGCTCTGTCGGGCTCTGTCGGGCTCAACTGGTCTCTGTCTGGCTCTGTCGGGTTCTGTCGGGCTCTGTCGGGCTCTGTCGGGCTCTGTCGGGCTCTACTGGGCTCTACTGGGCTCTGTTGGGCTCTGTCGTGCTCTACTGGGCCCTGTCGGGCTCTGTCGGGCCCTGTCGGGCCCTGTCGGGCTCTGTCGGGCTCTGTCGGGCTCTGTCGGGTTCTGTCGGGCTCTGTCGGGCTCTGTCGGGCTCTTCTGGGCCCTGTCGGGTTCTGTCGGGTTCTGTCGGGCTCTGTCGGGCTCTGTCGGGCTCTGTCGGGCTCTACTGGGCTCTGTCGGGCTCTGTCGGGTTCTGTCGGGCTCTGTCGGGCCCTGTCGGGCCCTGTCGGGCTCTGTCGGGCTCTGTCGGGCTCTGTCGGGCTCTACTGGGCCCTGTTGGACTCTGTCGGGCTCTGTCGGGCTCTGTCGGGCTCTGTCGGGCTCTGACGGGTTCTGTCGGGCTCTGTCGGGCTCTGTCGGGCTCTACTGGCCCTGTCGGGCCCCGTCGGGCCATGTCGGGCTCTGTCGGGCTCTGTCGGGCCCTGTCGGGCTCTGTCGGGCTCTGTCGGGCTCTGTCGGGCTCTACTGGGCCCTGTCGGGCCCTGTCGGGCTCTGTCGGGCTCTGTCGGGCTCTACTGGGCTCTGTCGGGCCCTGTCGGGCCCTGTCGGGCTCTGTCGGGCCCTGTCGGGCCCTGTCGGGCTCTGTCGGGCTCTGTCGGGCTCTACTGGGCCCTGTCGGGCTCTGTCGGGCTCTGTCGGGCTCTGTCGGGCCCTGTCGGGCTCTGTCGGGCTCTGTCGGGCCCTGTCGGGCTCTGTCGGGCTCTGTCGGGCTCTACTGGGCTCTGTCGGGCTCTGTCGGGCTCTGTCGGGCTCTGTCGGGCTCTACTGGGCTCTGTCGGGCCCTGTCGGGCTCTGTCGGGCTCTGTCGGGCTCTGTCGGGCCCTGTCGGGCCCTGTCGGGCTCTGTCGGGCTCTGTCGGGCTCTACTGGGCCCTGTCGGGCCCTGTCGGGCCCTGTCGGGCTCTGTCGGGTTCTGTCGGGCTCTGTCGGGCTCTGTCGGGCTCTTCTGGGCCCTGTCGGGTTCTGTCGGGCTCTGTCGGGCTCTACTGGGCTCTGTCGGGCCCTGTCGGGCTCTGTCGGGCTCTGTCGGGCCCTGTCGGGCCCTGTCGGGCCCTGTCGGGCTCTGTCGGGCTCTGTCGGGCTCTGTCGGGCTCTACTGGGCCCTGTCGGGCCCTGTCGGGCTCTGTCGGGCTCTGTCGGGCTCTGTCGGGCTCTACTGGGCCCTGTCGGGCCCTGTCGGGCTCTGTCGGGCTCTGTCGGGCTCTGTCGGGCTCTACTGGGCTCTACTGGGCTCTGTCGGCCTCTGTCGGGCTCTGTCGGGCTCTGTCGGGCCCTGTCGGGCTCTGTCGGGCTCTGTCGTGACCTGTCGGGCCCTGTCGGGCTCTGTCGGGCCCTGTCGGGCTCTGTCGGGCCCTGTCGGGCTCTGTCGGGCTCTGTCGGGCTCTGTCGGGCTCTACTGGGCTCTGTCGGGCCCTGTCGGGCCCTGTCGGGCTCTGTCGGGCTCTGTCGGGCCCTGTCGGGCTCTGTCGGGCTCTGTCGGGCTCTACTGGGCTCTGTCGGGCCCTGTCGGGCCCTGTCGGGCTCTGTCGGGCCCTGTCGGGCCCTGTCGGGCTCTGTCGGGCTCTGTCGGGCTCTACTGGGCCCTGTCGGGCTCTGTCGGGCTCTGTCGGGCCCTGTCGGGCTCTGTCGGGCTCTGTCGGGCCCTGTCGGGCTCTGTCGGGCTCTGTCGGGCTCTACTGGGCTCTGTCGGGCTCTGTCGGGCTCTGTCGGGCTCTGTCGGGCTCTACTGGGCTCTGTCGGGCCCTGTCGGGCTCTGTCGGGCTCTGTCGGGCTCTGTCGGGCCCTGTCGGGCCCTGTCGGGCTCTGTCGGGCTCTGTCGGGCTCTACTGGGCCCTGTCGGGCCCTGTCGGGCTCTGTCGGGCTCTGTCGGGCTCTGTCGGGTTCTGTCGGGCTCTGTCGGGCTCTGTCGGGCTCTTCTGGGCCCTGTCGGGTTCTGTCGGGCTCTGTCGGGCTCTGTCGGGCTCTGTCGGGCTCTACTGGGCTCTGTCGGGCCCTGTCGGGCTCTGTCGGGCTCTGTCGGGCTCTGTCGGGCCCTGTCGGGCCCTGTCGGGCCCTGTCGGGCTCTGTCGGGCTCTGTCGGGCTCTGTCGGGCTCTACTGGGCCCTGTCGGGCCCTGTCGGGCTCTGTCGGGCTCTGTCGGGCTCTGTCGGGCTCTACTGGGCCCTGTCGGGCCCTGTCGGGCTCTGTCGGGCTCTGTCGGGCTCTGTCGGGCTCTACTGGGCTCTACTGGGCTCTGTCGGGCTCTGTCGGGCTCTGTCGGGCTCTGTCGGGCCCTGTCGGGCTCTGTCGGGCTCTGTCGTGCCCTGTCGGGCCCTGTCGGGCTCTGTCGGGCCCTGTCGGGCTCTGTCGGGCTCTGTCGGGCTCTGTCGGGCTCTACTGGGCTCTGTCGGGCCCTGTCGGGCCCTGTCGGGCTCTGTCGGGCTCTGTCGGGCCCTGTCGGGCTCTGTCGGGCTCTGTCGGGCTCTACTGGGCTCTGTCGGGCTCTGTCGGGGTCTACTGGGCCCTGTCGGGCTCTGTCGGGCTCTGTCGGGCCCTGTCGGGCCCTGTCGGGCTCTGTCGGGCTCTGTCGGGCTCTACTGGGCTCTGTCGGGCTCTGTCGGGCTCTGTCGGGCTCTGTTGGGCTCTACTGGGCCCTGTCGGGCTCTGTCGGGCTCTGTGGGGCCCTGTTGGGCTCTGTCGGGCCCTGTCGGGCTTTGTCGGGCCCTGTCGGGCCCTGTCGGGCTCTGTCGGGCTCTGTCGGGCTCTGCTGGGCTCTGTCGGGCTCTGTCGGGCTCTGTCGGGCCCTGTCGGGCTCTGTCGGGCTCTGTCGGGCCCTGTCGGGCTCTGTCGGGCTCTACTGGGCCCTGTCGGGCCCTGTCGGGCCCTGTCGGGCCCTGTCGGGCTCTGTCGGGCCCTGTCGGGCCCTGTCGGGCCCTGTCGGGCTCTGTCGGGCCCTGTCGGGCCCTGTCGGGCTCTGTCGGGCTCTGTCGGGCTCTATCGGGCTCTACTGGGCCCTGTCGGGCCCTGTCGGGCCCTGTCGGGCCCTGTCGGGCTCTGTCGTGCCCTGTCGGGCTCTGTCGGGCTCTGTCGGGCCCTGTCGGGCCCTGTCGGGCTCTGCCGGGCTCTGTCGGGCTCTACTGGGCCCTGTCGGGCTCTGTCGGGCTCTGTCGGGCTCTGTCGGGCTCTGTCGGGCTCTACTGGGCCCTGTCGGGCTCTGTCGGACTCTGTCGGGCCCTGTCGGGCCCTGTCGGGCTCTGTCAGGCTTTGTCGGGCTCTGTCGGGCTCTACTGGGCCCTGTCGGGCTCTGTCGGGCTCAGTCGGGCTCTGTCGGGCCCTGTCGGGCTCTGTCGGGCCCTGTCGGGCTCTGTCGGGCTCTGTCGGGCTCTGTCGGGCTCTACTGGGCTCTGTCGGGCTCTGTTGGGCTCTGTCGGGCTCTGTCGGGCTCTACTGGGCCCTGTCGGGCTCTGTCGGGCTCTGTCGGGCCCTGTCGGGCTCTGTCGGGCTCTGTCGGGCCCTGTCGGGCCCTGTCGGGCTCTGTCGGGCTCTGTCGGGCTCTGTCGGGCTCTACTGGGCTCTGTCGGGCTCTACTGGTCTCTACTGGGCCCTGTCGGGCTCTGTCGGGCTCTGTCGGGCTCTACTGGGCTCTGTCGGGCCCTGTCGGGCCCTGTCGGGCTCTGTCAGGCTCTGTCGGGCCCTGTCGGGCTCTGTCGGGCTCTGTCGGGCTCTGTCGGGCTCTACTGGGCTCTGTCGGGCTCTGTCGGGCTCTGTCGGGCTCTGTCGGGCTCAACTGGTCTCTGTCTGGCTCTGTCGGGTTCTGTCGGGCTCTGTCGGGCTCTGTCGGGCTCTGTCGGGCTCTACTGGGCTCTACTGGGCTCTGTTGGGCTCTGTCGTGCTCTACTGGGCTCTGTCGGGCTCTGTCGGGCTCTGTCGGGCTCTGTCGGGTTCTGTCGGGCTCTGTCGGGCTCTGTCGGGCTCTTCTGGGCCCTGTCGGGCTCTGTCGGGTTCTGTCGGGCTCTGTCGGGCTCTGTCGGGCTCTGTCGGGCTCTACTGGGCTCTGTCGGGCTCTGTCGGGTTCTGTCGGGCTCTGTCGGGCCCTGTCGGGCCCTGTCGGGCTCTGTCGGGCTCTGTCGGGATCTGTCGGGCTCTGTCGGGCTCTACTGGGCCCTGTCGGGCCCTGTCGGGCCCTGTCGGGCTCTGTCGGGCTCTGTCGGGCCCTGTCGGGCTCTGTCGGGCTCTGTCGGGCTCTGTCGGGCTCTGTCGGGCTCTACTGGGCCCTGTCGGGCCCTGTCGGGCTCTGTCGGGCTCTGTCGGGCTCTACTGGGCTCTGTCGGGCCCTGTCGGGCCCTGTCGGGCTCTGTCGGGCCCTGTCGGGCCCTGTCGGGCTCTGTCGGGCTCTGTCGGGCTCTACTGGGCCCTGTCGGGCTCTGTCGGGCTCTGTCGGGCTCTGTCGGGCCCTGTCGGGCTCTGTCGGGCTCTGTCGGGCCCTGTCGGGCTCTGTCGGGCTCTGTCGGGCTCTACTGGGCTCTGTCGGGCTCTGTCGGGCTCTGTCGGGCTCTGTCGGGCTCTACTGGGCTCTGTCGGGCCCTGTCGGGCTCTGTCGGGCTCTGTCGGGCTCTGTCGGGCCCTGTCGGGCCCTGTCGGGCTCTGTCGGGCTCTGTCGGGCTCTACTGGGCCCTGTCGGGCTCTGTCGGGCCCTGTCGGGCTCTGTCGGGCTCTGTCGGGCTCTGTCGGGCTCTGTCGGGCTCTGTCGGGCTCTGTCGGGCTCTTCTGGGCCCTGTCGGGTTCTGTCGGGCTCTGTCGGGCTCTGTCGGGCTCTGTCGGGCTCTACTGGGCTCTGTCGGGCCCTGTCGGGCTCTGTCGGGCTCTGTCGGGCTCTGTCGGGCCCTGTCGGGCCCTGTCGGGCCCTGTCGGGCTCTGTCGGGCCCTGTCGGGCTCTGTCGGGCTCTGTCGGGCTCTGTCGGGCTCTACTGGGCCCTGTCGGGCCCTGTCGGGCTCTGTCGGGCTCTGTCGGGCTCTGTCGGGCTCTACTGGGCCCTGTCGGGCCCTGTCGGGCTCTGTCGGGCTCTGTCGGGCTCTGTCGGGCTCTACTGGGCTCTACTGGGCTCTGTCGGGCTCTGTCGGGCTCTGTCGGGCTCTGTCGGGCCCTGTCGGGCTCTGTCGGGCTCTGTCGTGCCCTGTCGGGCCCTGTCGGGCTCTGTCGGGCCCTGTCGGGCTCTGTCGGGCCCTGTCGGGCTCTGTCGGGCTCTGTCGGGCTCTGTCGGGCTCTACTGGGCTCTGTCGGGCCCTGTCGGGCCCTGTCGGGCTCTGTCGGGCTCTGTCGGGCCCTGTCGGGCTCTGTCGGGCTCTGTCGGGCTCTACTGGGCTCTGTCGGGCTCTGTCGGGCTCTACTGGGCCCTGTCGGGCTCTGTCGGGCTCTGTCGGGCCCTGTCGGGCCCTGTCGGGCTCTGTCGGGCTCTGTCGGGCTCTACTGGGCTCTGTCAGGCTCTGTCGGGCTCTGTCGGGCTCTGTCGGGCTCTACTGGGCTCTGTCGGGCCCTGTCGGGCCCTGTCGGGCTCTGTCGGGCCCTGTCGGGCCCTGTCGGGCTCTGTCGGGCTCTGTCGGGCTCTACTGGGCCCTGTCGGGCTCTGTCGGGCTCTGTCGGGCCCTGTCGGGCTCTGTCGGGCTCTGTCGGGCCCTGTCGGGCTCTGTCGGGCTCTGTCGGGCTCTACTGGGCTCTGTCGGGCTCTGTCGGGCTCTGTCGGGCTCTGTCGGGCTCTACTGGGCTCTGTCGGGCCCTGTCGGGCTCTGTCGGGCTCTGTCGGGCTCTGTCGGGCCCTGTCGGGCCCTGTCGGGCTCTGTCGGGCTCTGTCGGGCTCTACTGGGCCCTGTCGGGCCCTGTCGGGCTCTGTCGGGCTCTGTCGGGCTCTGTCGGGTTCTGTCGGGCTCTGTCGGGCTCTGTCGGGCTCTTCTGGGCCCTGTCGGGTTCTGTCGGGCTCTGTCGGGCTCTGTCGGGCTCTGTCGGGCTCTACTGGGCTCTGTCGGGCCCTGTCGGGCTCTGTCGGGCTCTGTCGGGCTCTGTCGGGCCCTGTCGGGCCCTGTCGGGCCCTGTCGGGCTCTGTCGGGCTCTGTCGGGCTCTGTCGGGCTCTACTGGGCCCTGTCGGGCCCTGTCGGGCTCTGTCGGGCTCTGTCGGGCTCTGTCGGGCTCTACTGGGCCCTGTCGGGCCCTGTCGGGCTCTGTCGGGCTCTGTCGGGCTCTGTCGGGCTCTACTGGGCTCTACTGGGCTCTGTCGGGCTCTGTCGGGCTCTGTCGGGCTCTGTCGGGCCCTGTCGGGCTCTGTCGGGCTCTGTCGTGCCCTGTCGGGCCCTGTCGGGCTCTGTCGGGCCCTGTCGGGCTCTGTCGGGCTCTGTCGGGCTCTGTCGGGCTCTACTGGGCTCTGTCGGGCCCTGTCGGGCCCTGTCGGGCTCTGTCGGGCTCTGTCGGGCCCTGTCGGGCTCTGTCGGGCTCTGTCGGGCTCTACTGGGCTCTGTCGGGCTCTGTCGGGGTCTACTGGGCCCTGTCGGGCTCTGTCGGGCTCTGTCGGGCCCTGTCGGGCCCTGTCGGGCTCTGTCGGGCTCTGTCGGGCTCTACTGGGCTCTGTCGGGCTCTGTCGGGCTCTGTCGGGCTCTGTTGGGCTCTACTGGGCCCTGTCGGGCTCTGTCGGGCTCTGTGGGGCCCTGTTGGGCTCTGTCGGGCCCTGTCGGGCTTTGTCGGGCCCTGTCGGGCCCTGTCGGGCTCTGTCGGGCTCTGTCGGGCTCTGCTGGGCTCTGTCGGGCTCTGTCGGGCTCTGTCGGGCCCTGTCGGGCTCTGTCGGGCTCTGTCGGGCCCTGTCGGGCTCTGTCGGGCTCTACTGGGCCCTGTCGGGCCCTGTCGGGCCCTGTCGGGCCCTGTCGGGCTCTGTCGGGCCCTGTCGGGCCCTGTCGGGCCCTGTCGGGCTCTGTCGGGCCCTGTCGGGCCCTGTCGGGCTCTGTCGGGCTCTGTCGGGCTCTATCGGGCTCTACTGGGCCCTGTCGGGCCCTGTCGGGCCCTGTCGGGCCCTGTCGGGCTCTGTCGTGCCCTGTCGGGCTCTGTCGGGCTCTGTCGGGCCCTGTCGGGCCCTGTCGGGCTCTGCCGGGCTCTGTCGGGCTCTACTGGGCCCTGTCGGGCTCTGTCGGGCTCTGTCGGGCTCTGTCGGGCTCTGTCGGGCTCTACTGGGCCCTGTCGGGCTCTGTCGGACTCTGTCGGGCCCTGTCGGGCCCTGTCGGGCTCTGTCAGGCTTTGTCGGGCTCTGTCGGGCTCTACTGGGCCCTGTCGGGCTCTGTCGGGCTCAGTCGGGCTCTGTCGGGCCCTGTCGGGCTCTGTCGGGCCCTGTCGGGCTCTGTCGGGCTCTGTCGGGCTCTGTCGGGCTCTACTGGGCTCTGTCGGGCTCTGTTGGGCTCTGTCGGGCTCTGTCGGGCTCTACTGGGCCCTGTCGGGCTCTGTCGGGCTCTGTCGGGCCCTGTCGGGCTCTGTCGGGCTCTGTCGGGCCCTGTCGGGCCCTGTCGGGCTCTGTCGGGCTCTGTCGGGCTCTGTCGGGCTCTACTGGGCTCTGTCGGGCTCTACTGGTCTCTACTGGGCCCTGTCGGGCTCTGTCGGGCTCTGTCGGGCTCTACTGGGCTCTGTCGGGCCCTGTCGGGCCCTGTCGGGCTCTGTCAGGCTCTGTCGGGCCCTGTCGGGCTCTGTCGGGCTCTGTCGGGCTCTGTCGGGCTCTACTGGGCTCTGTCGGGCTCTGTCGGGCTCTGTCGGGCTCTGTCGGGCTCAACTGGTCTCTGTCTGGCTCTGTCGGGTTCTGTCGGGCTCTGTCGGGCTCTGTCGGGCTCTGTCGGGCTCTACTGGGCTCTACTGGGCTCTGTTGGGCTCTGTCGTGCTCTACTGGGCCCTGTCGGGCTCTGTCGGGCTCTGTCGGGCTCTGTCGGGTTCTGTCGGGCTCTGTCGGGCTCTGTCGGGCTCTTCTGGGCCCTGTCGGGCTCTGTCGGGTTCTGTCGGGCTCTGTCGGGCTCTGTCGGGCTCTGTCGGGCTCTACTGGGCTCTGTCGGGCTCTGTCGGGTTCTGTCGGGCTCTGTCGGGCCCTGTCGGGCCCTGTCGGGCTCTGTCGGGCTCTGTCGGGATCTGTCGGGCTCTGTCGGGCTCTACTGGGCCCTGTCGGGCCCTGTCGGGCCCTGTCGGGCTCTGTCGGGCTCTGTCGGGCCCTGTCGGGCTCTGTCGGGCTCTGTCGGGCTCTGTCGGGCTCTGTCGGGCTCTACTGGGCCCTGTCGGGCCCTGTCGGGCTCTGTCGGGCTCTGTCGGGCTCTACTGGGCTCTGTCGGGCCCTGTCGGGCCCTGTCGGGCTCTGTCGGGCCCTGTCGGGCCCTGTCGGGCTCTGTCGGGCTCTGTCGGGCTCTACTGGGCCCTGTCGGGCTCTGTCGGGCTCTGTCGGGCTCTGTCGGGCCCTGTCGGGCTCTGTCGGGCTCTGTCGGGCCCTGTCGGGCTCTGTCGGGCTCTGTCGGGCTCTACTGGGCTCTGTCGGGCTCTGTCGGGCTCTGTCGGGCTCTGTCGGGCTCTACTGGGCTCTGTCGGGCCCTGTCGGGCTCTGTCGGGCTCTGTCGGGCTCTGTCGGGCCCTGTCGGGCCCTGTCGGGCTCTGTCGGGCTCTGTCGGGCTCTACTGGGCCCTGTCGGGCTCTGTCGGGCCCTGTCGGGCTCTGTCGGGCTCTGTCGGGCTCTGTCGGGCTCTGTCGGGCTCTGTCGGGCTCTGTCGGGCTCTTCTGGGCCCTGTCGGGTTCTGTCGGGCTCTGTCGGGCTCTGTCGGGCTCTGTCGGGCTCTACTGGGCTCTGTCGGGCCCTGTCGGGCTCTGTCGGGCTCTGTCGGGCTCTGTCGGGCCCTGTCGGGCCCTGTCGGGCCCTGTCGGGCTCTGTCGGGCCCTGTCGGGCTCTGTCGGGCTCTGTCGGGCTCTGTCGGGCTCTACTGGGCCCTGTCGGGCCCTGTCGGGCTCTGTCGGGCTCTGTCGGGCTCTGTCGGGCTCTACTGGGCCCTGTCGGGCCCTGTCGGGCTCTGTCGGGCTCTGTCGGGCTCTGTCGGGCTCTACTGGGCTCTACTGGGCTCTGTCGGGCTCTGTCGGGCTCTGTCGGGCTCTGTCGGGCCCTGTCGGGCTCTGTCGGGCTCTGTCGTGCCCTGTCGGGCCCTGTCGGGCTCTGTCGGGCCCTGTCGGGCTCTGTCGGGCCCTGTCGGGCTCTGTCGGGCTCTGTCGGGCTCTGTCGGGCTCTACTGGGCTCTGTCGGGCCCTGTCGGGCCCTGTCGGGCTCTGTCGGGCTCTGTCGGGCCCTGTCGGGCTCTGTCGGGCTCTGTCGGGCTCTACTGGGCTCTGTCGGGCTCTGTCGGGCTCTACTGGGCCCTGTCGGGCTCTGTCGGGCTCTGTCGGGCCCTGTCGGGCCCTGTCGGGCTCTGTCGGGCTCTGTCGGGCTCTACTGGGCTCTGTCAGGCTCTGTCGGGCTCTGTCGGGCTCTGTTGGGCTCTACTGGGCCCTGTCGGGCTCTGTCGGGCTCTGTGGGGCCCTGTTGGGCTCTGTCGGGCCCTGTCGGGCTTTGTCGGGCCCTGTCGGGCCCTGTCGGGCTCTGTCGGGCCCTGTCGGGCTCTGTCGGGCTCTGTCGGGCTCTGCTGGGCTCTGTCGGGCTCTGTCGGGCTCTGTCGGGCCCTGTCGGGCTCTGTCGGGCCCTGTCGGGCCCTGTCGGGCTCTGTCGGGCTCTATCGGGCCCTGTCGGGCCCTGTCGGGCCCTGTCGGGCCCTGTCGGGCTCTGTCGGGCCCTGTCGGGCCCTGTCGGGCTCTGTCGGGCTCTGTCGGGCTCTATCGGGCTCTACTGGGCCCTGTCGGGCCCTGTCGGGCCCTGTCGGGCCCTGTCGGGCTCTGTCGTGCCCTGTCGGGCTCTGTCGGGCTCTGTCGGGCCCTGTCGGGCCCTGTCGGGCTCTGCCGGGCTCTGTCGGGCTCTACTGGGCCCTGTCGGGCTCTGTCGGGCTCTGTCGGGCTCTGTCGGGCTCTGTCGGGCTCTACTGGGCCCTGTCGGGCTCTGTCGGACTCTGTCGGGCCCTGTCGGGCCCTGTCGGGCTCTGTCAGGCTTTGTCGGGCTCTGTCGGGCTCTACTGGGCCCTGTCGGGCTCTGTCGGGCTCAGTCGGGCTCTGTCGGGCCCTGTCGGGCTCTGTCGGGCTCTGTCGGGCCCTGTCGGGCTCTGTCGGGCTCTGTCGGGCTCTGTCGGGCTCTACTGGGCTCTGTCGGGGTCTGTTGGGCTCTGTCGGGCTCTGTCGGGCTCTACTGGGCCCTGTCGGGCTCTGTCGGGCTCTGTCGGGCCCTGTCGGGCTCTGTCGGGCTCTGTCGGGCCCTGTCGGGCCCTGTCGGGCTCTGTCGGGCTCTGTCGGGCTCTGTCGGGCTCTACTGGGCTCTGTCGGGCTCTACTGGTCTCTACTGGGCCCTGTCGGGCTCTGTCGGGCTCTGTCGGGCTCTACTGGGCTCTGTCGGGCCCTGTCGGGCCCTGTCGGGCTCTGTCAGGCTCTGTCGGGCCCTGTCGGGCTCTGTCGGGCTCTGTCGGGCTCTGTCGGGCTCTACTGGGCTCTGTCGGGCTCTGTCGGGCTCTGTCGGGCTCTGTCGGGCTCAACTGGTCTCTGTCTGGCTCTGTCGGGTTCTGTCGGGCTCTGTCGGGCTCTGTCGGGCTCTGTCGGGCTCTACTGGGCTCTACTGCGCTCTGTTGGGCTCTGTCGTGCTCTACTGGGCCCTGTCGGGCTCTGTCGGGCCCTGTCGGGCCCTGTCGGGCTCTGTCGGGCTCTGTCGGGCTCTGTCGGGTTCTGTCGGGCTCTGTCGGGCTCTGTCGGGCTCTTCTGGGCCCTGTCGGGCTCTGTCGGGTTCTGTCGGGCTCTGTCGGGCTCTGTCGGGCTCTGTCGGGCTCTACTGGGCTCTGTCGGGCTCTGTCGGGTTCTGTCGGGCTCTGTCGGGCCCTGTCGGGCCCTGTCGGGCTCTGTCGGGCTCTGTCGGGATCTGTCGGGCTCTGTCGGGCTCTACTGGGCCCTGTCGGGCCCTGTCGGGCCCTGTCGGGCTCTGTCGGGCTCTGTCGGGCCCTGTCGGGCTCTGTCGGGCTCTGTCGGGCTCTGTCGGGCTCTACTGGGCCCTGTCGGGCCCTGTCGGGCTCTGTCGGGCTCTGTCGGGCTCTGTCGGGCTCTACTGGGCCCTGTCGGGCCCTGTCGGGCTCTGTCGGGCTCTGTCGGGCTCTGTCGGGCTCTACTGGGGTCTACTGGGCTCTGTCGGGCTCTGTCGGGTTCTGTCGGGCTCTGTCGGGCTCTATCGGGCCCTGTCGGGCCCTGTCGGGCTCTGTCGGGCTCTGTCGTGCCCTGTCGGGCCCTGTCGGGCCCTGTCGGGCTCTGTCGGGCTCTGTCGGGCCCTGTCGGGCTCTGTCGGGCTCTACTGGGCCCTGTCGGGCCCTGTCGGGCCCTGTCGGGCTCTGTCGGGCTCTGTCGGGCTCTGTCGGGCTCTACTGGGCTCTGTCGGGCCCTGTCGGGCTCTGTCGGGATCTACTGGGCTCTGTCGGGCTCTGTCGGGCTCTGTCGGGATCTACTGGGCTCTGTCGGGCTCTGTCGGGCTCTGTCGGGCCCTGTCGGGCTCTACTGGGCCCTGTCGGGCTCTGTCGGGCTCTGTCGGGCTCTGTCGGGCTCTGTCGGGCTCTACTGGGCCCTGTCGGGCTCTGTCGGACTCTGTCGGGCCCTGTCGGGCCCTGTCGGGCTCTGTCAGGCTTTGTCGGGCTCTGTCGGGCTCTACTGGGCCCTGTCGGGCTCTGTCGGGCTCAGTCGGGCTCTGTCGGGCCCTGTCGGGCTCTGTCGGGCTCTGTCGGGCCCTGTCGGGCTCTGTCGGGCTCTGTCGGGCTCTGTCGGGCTCTACTGGGCTCTGTCGGGCTCTGTTGGGCTCTGTCGGGCTCTGTCGGGCTCTACTGGGCCCTGTCGGGCTCTGTCGGGCTCTGTCGGGCCCTGTCGGGCTCTGTCGGGCTCTGTCGGGCCCTGTCGGGCCCTGTCGGGCTCTGTCGGGCTCTGTCGGGCTCTGTCGGGCTCTACTGGGCTCTGTCGGGCTCTACTGGTCTCTACTGGGCCCTGTCGGGCTCTGTCGGGCTCTGTCGGGCTCTACTGGGCTCTGTCGGGCCCTGTCGGGCCCTGTCGGGCTCTGTCAGGCTCTGTCGGGCCCTGTCGGGCTCTGTCGGGCTCTGTCGGGCTCTGTCGGGCTCTACTGGGCTCTGTCGGGCTCTGTCGGGCTCTGTCGGGCTCTGTCGGGCTCAACTGGTCTCTGTCTGGCTCTGTCGGGTTCTGTCGGGCTCTGTCGGGCTCTGTCGGGCTCTGTCGGGCTCTACTGGGCTCTACTGGGCTCTGTTGGGCTCTGTCGTGCTCTACTGGGCCCTGTCGGGCTCTGTCGGGCTCTGTCGGGCTCTGTCGGGTTCTGTCGGGCTCTGTCGGGCTCTGTCGGGCTCTTCTGGGCCCTGTCGGGCTCTGTCGGGTTCTGTCGGGCTCTGTCGGGCTCTGTCGGGCTCTGTCGGGCTCTGTCGGGCTCTACTGGGCTCTGTCGGGCTCTGTCGGGTTCTGTCGGGCTCTGTCGGGCCCTGTCGGGCCCTGTCGGGCTCTGTCGGGCTCTGTCGGGATCTGTCGGGCTCTGTCGGGCTCTACTGGGCCCTGTCGGGCCCTGTCGGGCCCTGTCGGGCTCTGTCGGGCTCTGTCGGGCCCTGTCGGGCTCTGTCGGGCTCTGTCGGGCTCTGTCGGGCTCTACTGGGCTCTGTCGGGCCCTGTCGGGCTCTGTCGGGCTCTGTCAGGCTCTGTCGGGCTCTACTGGGCCCTGTCGGGCCCTGTCGGGCTCTGTCGGGCTCTGTCGGGCTCTGTCGGGCTCTACTGGGGTCTACTGGGCTCTGTCGGGCTCTGTCGGGTTCTGTCGGGCTCTGTCGGGCTCTATCGGGCCCTGTCGGGCCCTGTCGGGCTCTGTCGGGCTCTGTCGTGCCCTGTCGGGCCCTGTCGGGCCCTGTCGGGCCCTGTCGGGCTCTGTCGGGCTCTGTCGGGCCCTGTCGGGCTCTGTCGGGCTCTACTGGGCCCTGTCGGGCCCTGTCGGGCCCTCTCGGGCTCTGTCGGGCTCTGTCGGGCTCTGTCGGGCTCTACTGGGCTCTGTCGGGCCCTGTCGGGCTCTGTCGGGATCTACTGGGCTCTGTCGGGCTCTGTCGGGCTCTGTCGGGATCTACTGGGCTCTGTCGGGCTCTGTCGGGCTCTGTCGGGCCCTGTCGGGCTCTACTGGGCCCTGTCGGGCTCTGTCGGGCTCTGTCGGGCCCTGTCGGGCCCTTTCGGGCTCTGTCGGGCTCTGTCGGGCTCTACTGGGCTCTGTCGGGCTCTGTCGGGCTCTGTCGGGCTCTACTGGGCCCTGTCGGGCTCTGTCGGGCTCTGTGGGGCCCTGTCGGGCTCTGTCGGGCCCTGTCGGGCCCTGTCGGGCTCTGTCGGGCTCTGTCGGGCCCTGTCGGGCTCTGTCGGGCTCTGTCGGGCTCTACTGAGCCCTGTCGGGCTCTGTCGGGCTCTGTCGGGCCCTGTCGGGCTCTGTCGGGCTCTGTCGGGCTCTGTCGGGCCCTGTCAGGCTCTGTCGGGCTCTACTGGGCCCTGTCGGGCCCTGTCGGGCTCTACTGGGCTCTACTGGGCTCTGTCGGGCTCTGTCGGGCTCTACTGGGCCCTGTTGGGCCCTGTCGGGCCCTGTCGGGCCCTGTCGGGCTCTGTCGGGCCCTGTCGGGCCCTGTCGGGCCATGTCGGGCTCTGTCGGGCTCTGTCGGGCCCTGTCGGGCTCTGTCAGGCTCTGTCGGGCTCTACTGGGCTCTACTGGGCCCTGTCGGGCTCTGTCGGGCTCTACTGGGCCCTGTCGGGCCCTGTCGGGCCCTGTCGGGCTCTGTCGGGCTCTGTCGGGCCCTGTCGGGCTCTACTGGGCCCTGTCGGGCGCTGTCGGGCTCTGTCGGGCTCTGTCGGGCTCTGTCGGGCCCTGTCGGGCCCTGTCGGGCTCTGTCGGGCTCTGTCGGGCTCTGTCGGGCCCTGTCGGGCTCTACTGGGCCCTGTCGGGCGCTGTCGGGCTCTGTCGGGCTCTGTCGGGCTCTGTCGGGCCCTGTCGGGCTCTGTCGGGCTCTGTCGGGCTCTACTGGGCCCTGTCGGTTCTGTCGGGCTCTGTCGGGCTCTGTCGGGCTCTACTGGGCCCTGTCGGGCGTGTCGGGCCCTGTCGGGATCTGTCGGGCTCTGTCGGGCTCTGTCGGGCCCTGTCGGGCTCTGTCGGGCTCTGTCGGGCTCTGTCGGGCCCTCTCGGGCTCTGTCGGGCTCTACTGGGCCCTGTCGGGCTCTGTCGGGCTCTGTCGGGCTCTGTCGGGCCCTGTCGGGCTCTGTCGGGCTCTGTCGGGCTCTGTCGGGCTCTACTGGGCCCTGTTGGACTCTGTCGGGCTCTGTCGGGCTCTGTCGGGCTCTGTCGGGCTCTGACGGGTTCTGTCGGGCTCTGTCGGGCTCTGTCGGGCTCTACTGGCCCTGTCGGGCCCCGTCGGGCCATGTCGGGCTCTGTCGGGCTCTGTCGGGCCCTGTCGGGCTCTGTCGGGCTCTGTCGGGCTCTGTCGGGCTCTACTGGGCCCTGTCGGGCCCTGTCGGGCTCTGTCGGGCTCTGTCGGGCTCTACTGGGCTCTGTCGGGCCCTGTCGGGCCCTGTCGGGCTCTGTCGGGCCCTGTCGGGCCCTGTCGGGCTCTGTCGGGCTCTGTCGGGCTCTACTGGCCCTGTCGGGCCCCGTCGGGCCATGTCGGGCTCTGTCGGGCTCTGTCGGGCCCTGTCGGGCTCTGTCGGGCTCTGTCGGGCTCTGTCGGGCTCTACTGGGCCCTGTCGGGCCCTGTCGGGCTCTGTCGGGCTCTGTCGGGCTCTACTGGGCTCTGTCGGGCCCTGTCGGGCCCTGTCGGGCTCTGTCGGGCCCTGTCGGGCCCTGTCGGGCTCTGTCGGGCTCTGTCGGGCTCTACTGGGCCCTGTCGGGCCCTGTCGGGCTCTGTCGGGCTCTGTCGGGCTCTGTCGGGCTCTACTGGGCCCTGTCGGGCCCTGTCGGGCTCTGTCGGGCTCTGTCGGGCTCTGTCGGGCTCTACTGGGCTCTACTGGGCTCTGTCGGGCTCTGTCGGGCTCTGTCGGGCTCTGTCGGGCCCTGTCGGGCTCTGTCGGGCTCTGTCGTGCCCTGTCGGGCCCTGTCGGGCTCTGTCGGGCCCTGTCGGGCTCTGTCGGGCCCTGTCGGGCTCTGTCGGGCTCTGTCGGGCTCTGTCGGGCTCTACTGGGCTCTGTCGGGCCCTGTCGGGCCCTGTCGGGCACTGTCGGGCTCTGTCGGGCCCTGTCGGTCTCTGTCGGGCTCTGTCGGGATCTACTGGGCTCTGTCGGGCTCTGTCGGGCTCTGTCAGGCCCTGTCGGGCTCTACTGGGCCCTGTCGGGCTCTGTCGGGCTCTGTCGGGCCCTGTCGGGCCCTTTCGGGCTCTGTCGGGCTCTGTCGGGCTCTACTGGGCTCTGTCGGGCTCTGTCGGGCTCTGTCGGGCTCTACTGGGCCCTGTCGGGCTCTGTCGGGCTCTGTGGGGCCCTGTCGGGCTCTGTCGGGCCCTGTCGGGCCCTGTCGGGCTCTGTCGGGCTCTGTCGGGCCCTGTCGGGCTCTGTCGGGCTCTGTCGGGCTCTACTGAGCCCTGTCGGGCTCTGTCGGGCTCTGTCGGGCCCTGTCGGGCTCTGTCGGGCTCTGTCGGGCCCTGTCGGGCTCTGTCGGGCTCTACTGGGCCCTGTCGGGCCTTGTCGGGCCCTGTCGGGCTCTGTCGGGCTCTGTCGGTCTCTACTGGGCTC